>NW_026868287.1:0-59092 GCF_020745735.1 Hemiscyllium ocellatum
TGTTAGCACCAGGACTGTGCAACATGCAAATAAAGAATACAAAGGTGCACTGGGTCAGCAGACCGATGGTTAACCCGACTCAATGCAAATTAGGTGTTTTAACGTTGAGTCCGAACTGGCTCGAGATCAATGTTAGGTGAACATGGTGCTTGAAACCAAACTTTCCGCTTTGCTTTGAAGCCGATTTGAGGTCTGGATTCCTGATATGCTGGAACCCTCAGTAAGTGCCCCCAACGCCCCCCGAAAATCTTAGTCAATGTCCCAGCGTGATCATAGGAGGTGAAGCTGAGATAACCCCACACTCTGTTCGTGGGCTTAATTCCATTTTACAACCCACTGACCCAGTCAGTGCGCCTTGGGGGAATGACAAGGAAATAAAATATGTTGCCCAAATTCAGCTTTGTGAATCGGAATCAGTGGAGAATGAAGGGACAACTATCCGACGCAGCATGGACTGTCGAGGCACCGTCCCCTTCTTTCAGAGGCGAGGACATTGACTTTGATGTTCTCGGGTACAAGAATTGATCTGAGCCCTTGAAAAGATTACCAGCACATATGGTCTGTTTTTGCTTTTGTTTTTATTGCTGTCAGGAAGAAAAAGACCAAGACTCAATTGTCAGGAAGTGAACGTGGGCTGCTACACTGAAAGGACCGATCTCTCATCACTGGACCACCAGGGCTGAATGAGCTGACCACACTGGTGGAGTAACAGCCCTCAAGCTCCTTGTTCATGCTTGACAATTCTAATCCCATTTTACATCACTTTGCCTTGCATTGCTTTCTATCACAAACTCACGTCTGAATAAATCTTAGTTTCTGCATCCACAACATTTACATTGAGTTTCAAATTCAACCTCTCGCTGGCTGACAAAGTTTTCCTGGATATCGACTCAAAACTTTCTCTCTCTCATCTGAAATCTACGCCCCCTGCTGATACATCAAGAGGATTAATCAGTCTTCCATTTCCACGTCCGTGATTATTTTTCACGCCTCAATCAGGTCACCACACAATTTCCTCTGCTTCAAGAAATAACAACTCCGTTGTCGACGAGGACAGACGACTCAATACATTCTTAAGCAGGCAGCCCAGACCGTAACCTTACTATTTGATCTTGTAAATGCACAGTGAAAATTCCTCAGAGTAAGTGAGCTAGGTTGACTACCATGTTTTTAAAAAGACTTAAATTTATTCACAATATTATAGAATGAAATATAAATATCAGAGAAACACTTCCATATTTACCAGCATTTTACTGCACTTGCCTCACTATTGCCCACTTCTGTAACCTCTTTATATACGTCTGTGGTTTTTGCCGTAGCACTCATCGTGGTGTCAGATGTGAACACTGGCAAAGTACAGTTGCCTCCCAATACCAAATCATCGATATCAAACGGAACAATTGCGATTCCAGTCCTGGTCCCTGAGGAAAATCAGTAGCCGTTGTTTGCCAACCCCCAAAATAACTATTTCTCTATAACTATTGCTTTCTTTTCATTAACCAATCATCTGTACATGCTACTACATTACCAACAATGCCATGTTTCTGTTGCAGCAGCCTTTTGTGTATCATCTTGATTAATGTCACCTGATGATTCAGATGCACCACATGCGCTGATTATCCATTGTCCACCGCAACCAGAATGCCCTCAAAGAATTCCACGTCTCACAATGTGTCAGGTGAATATGCTCAAACCGTTTTTCAGTCCAAAAGGATAATGTGGCACTTGTTACAACTGACACGACAGGGTCCAATCCAGATAGTGCTGAACTTGACATTACACACATGGGAAAGTTCTTGAAAATTGTTCCAAGAAGATCACCATTCCCTTTCGTTTTCTTCACAACCGAGCCTGTGTTGGCCGGTATTCACCAACGCCCGGATCAGTGTAACAAATTGGCTGCCTCTAAGGCGATTCCTCCTCCAACCCCCTTCCCGTGCCAGTGCATTGATCTCCACAGTCGCTCTCTGAGAAACTGCAGATCATCTCAAAATAGTCTCGCTGATTCCGTGATGTTCATCACAAGAATAAGACGTTGGTTGAAACATGACTCAAATGGTTAACAAATTTTGGAAACAGTGTCGGATGCCGTCGATACCACAGATGTAGGTGATGGGGTGACTCGCTTCAAGTCAACGCTGATGTGACCTTTCCATTGCACTGCATCGTTTAAAGTGCTTATTATTCGTAAATCATGAAACGTCCTCACACCATTTTGCAAACTTTGCAGTGTTTCCACCACAGCGTTTTACACAGACTTGTGGCTCGCAAAGAAGTTCTGCAATTTTCATAACTGCCTGCGTTTTTACTCTCCTTCCTCTTCCAGAAAGTTTGTTTTGCGAGGGATATGGTTGGATCTAGCAGCATCCTGCATACGGAAAACATACATTACTGCTGCAATGTATCACAATAGCAGTGAACCAAACAAAAGCGACAATATGCTTTCTTCAAACTCTCATTGAGGATCAGCACCAATTGCTGTGGGGGAAAAATGTGGCATAAGAAGCTAAACGGTGCAATTATTGAATCAGGAAAGAAATCTCCAAAAACAAAGCCGAGGAGATGCAGGAAAATGCACAGCCTCAGCAGTGGGTGTGTATGGAGTTAATACCTGACCTTTATAAAGGATTCGCCTCTGGGGGTAAAGTCTATTGAGAACGAACAGCGGGACTTGGACGAGAAGTTATCATTTTGAGAGATACAGCATCGAACCAGTGGCTGGTAGTAAGTGATCAGCGAATTTGCACTCTTCCTGATTTGTTCCTCGAGAGTGTGCGAATCTATGTGATAGGTTGACAGGAATTTAGCGTTCCCTATGTCAGATCAGATTAGACTGTCAGCTGAAGACTGGGGAGTTTACAGTGGTGTTGATTGACAGAGTGTGAGTTCCAGGAATTCTGTGTGTTCTTGGTAATGAGTGAGGGAGGTTCAATTTGGGAGTGACTCCCCTTTTTGTGAAGACCTCCCCAGGAAGATCAAGAAACCGAGGAGATAAAGCGGAAGTAAACTGATATTTTCCCAAATTGTGTATTAACCAGATCCGATATCAGGAATCACTGCACGAGCAAAAACTAGAGAGACAGTTGAATGAATTGTGGTTCAGATCGTGGACACCCTGTTTGATGTAATAGCGATGGACAAACCTAAACAGGCAGAGGGCCAGATATCTTCTATTCATATTCCGAAAAGGAGGCAGAGGATATTCCTGAGGGTAATTATCTTAGAGATAAAATCTTTAGACGGAAATGGAGACAAGGGCAGTTTTGGCGCAGAGGAGAAATAGGCAGAAGTGGACCAGATTGTGTAACCGGTAGGATTTGCAGCGGAGGTGTTACTGGCACCAAATATCTAACTGTAGAAAGTCACTGAGAGGTATGAAAGACTCAAGCCCTTATATAAAATCATTTCCATTGGGCTAGAATGCACATGGATATGGTTACTTTTTCCCATACGTGTCAGACATGCCAAATGTCAGTTTAGCCAGAGGCGATCCAAAAGACCAGCACCTCTGTCCAAAATCACGCATTTGAAGAACATTTAACTCGGGTTTTATTGATTGCGTAGATCCACTACTGAGAACTGACAGTGGGAACCAATATTTTCTAACCATAATGGATGTAATTCCATTATGGAGTATCAAGGCAAAAAGTTTAGTAGAGATGTCAGGGAAATTAGTTCACACGCCATGAGCAACCCAGATAGATTCAATTGTACCAAGGGCCTATTCTACTGCGAGGCTGTCAAAGGGAGGTCATGGATAGCTTTGGTATACAGCAGTTCAAATCAAGTTTGCATTAACCTGAATCCCAGGGAGCTGTAGAAAGGTAGCCTCAGAGATTAAATGCCATATTCACAACATACTGTCAGGATTATACGAATAACTGAGATAAATGTATCTCATTCGTATCATTTGCCATTCGAGATGCCCCAAACGACACTACTCAGTTTGCAAACTTCGAGTTAATGTTCTGATCTGAAGTGAAATGCCCTTTGGAATTAAGAGAAATTGACAGGACCAAAGTAATAGATCTCACACTTAGATGACGTATCAGAGAGGAGAGATAGATGAAATCATGTAGTGGAGTTAGTTAAACAACACCGAAAGAGGGTACAACCAACAATGGAGCAGGTTGCAGATGAAAACACTGTGAGTCAGAGGTTTTCCGGGCGATATTACTGTTGTTACCAGTGATAGGGCCTCTCTTCAAAGCCAGTGTTGCTGGTTCTTATCAAATTGAAGGAAGTTGAGTCAGCTGAGCTATCTAGTAAAGATGCCAGACAGAAAAAAAACCAGTGTATTGAATGTGACGAGAGCATGTTGAAAACATAATATACAGGAGAGAAATAATTGGAGAAACAGGTTTTAGTTACTGCCCCGCCGAGAGAGGAACAAAATTCAGATATTGCTGATTTTGCTGTGCCACAAACTAATATTGAAAAAAAATGAATAAATCCTGGAGGAGTGGGATAGATTTGTAGACTATCTGTCACAGGAGCACAGAACCCAATAGAAAGGTTTGTTACGGCAGTATGAGGACATATGTAGGAATCCAAGAGGAGGTCTAATGCTATTGCTCAGGGAATGATGTTCCGATACTTCTATCAGATTAATCGTTTCAAACTCAGACATGTCTTGAATGAGGCATGCTCAACAACGATGCCATTGAACAATGCCAGTGCGAGAGGAATTCACTGATCGTCTGAGTCACCAAACCCAGACGTGAATCAGCGATTTTGCTTCGATATCTGAAGGTGAACACTGTCACAGAATTGGACGTATGTGCAATACAGCGATTGGAGAATCGTGTTGTGAATGTTGGACAAGTTAGCAAAATCACTCAGTTATACTTCCTGCATGGTTATTTGCAGATAACCTTGCCAGAAACAGCAAAAGAAATGTCTGTATTTGTAAACTCGAATGGGTTACATCAAACCACAATGATACACCCGCCACGTTCCACAACCTCATGAACAGAGTTGTGGCTGCTTTAATACACTGTGCCGTCTATTTAGGTGTTGTAAGTGCAGGACAGACCACGCGGTATAGATAGCAGAACTGTTGAATGCCTACAAATGGCAAAACAGGTAATAAACTTAAACAGAACTGAATTCGGAAAAGGAGAGATGATGTTCTTGCTACATAACATCGGTCATGGAAGGTTAACCCCCCAGAAGACAAGCACCAAGGCCATCTAGGAAGTTCTTCAACCAATTTCGAAGAAAGAAGTGCTTCGATTTTTTTTGAAACTAAGCAGATCCTGTCAGAAGATTGTTCAAAGGACTTGTGCAGTGACACAAATAACAGATTTGATGAAGAAGAACAGAACATGATGAATATAGGATGAATATAGGAAAGGATGAATATAGATAAGTCTCCTGGGCCTGATGGCATTTACCCCAGGATCCTATGGGAAGCTAGGGAGGAGATAGCAGAGCCATTGGCCTGGATTTTTATGTCGTCGTTGTCAACAGGAATAGTACCAGAGGACTGGAGGATAGCGAATGTGGTCCCATTGTTCAAGAAAGGGAGTAGGGATAGCCCTAGCAACTATAGGCCAGTGAGTCTGACTTCAGTGGTGGGCAAAGTCTTAGAGAGAATGGTAAGGGATAAGATTTATGAACATCTGGGTAGGAATAACGTGATCAGGGATAGCCAGCATGGTTTTGTGAAGGGCAGGTCGTGCCTCACAAACCTTATTGAGTTCTTTGAGAAGGTGACCAAGAAAGTGGATGAGGGTAAAGCAGTAGATGTTGTAGATGGATTTTAGTAAGGCGTTCGATAAGGTTCCCCATGGTAGGCTAATGCTAAAACTTCGGAGGTATGGCATTGAGGATACATTAGAGGTTTGGATTAGGAATTGGCTGGCTGGAAGGAGACAGAGGGTAGTAGTTGATGGATTATGTTCATCTTGGAGCGCAGTTACTAGCGGTGTACCACAAGGATCTGTTTTGGGACCATTGCTTTTTGTTATCTTTATAAATGATCTAGAGGAAGGACTTGAAAGCTGGGTAAGCAAGTTTGCGGATGACACAAAAGTCGGTGGAGTTGTGGATAGTGAGGAAGGAAGTGGTAGGTTACAGCGGGATATAGATAAGTTGCAGAGCTGGGCGGAAATGTGGCAAATGGAATTCAATGTAGCTAAGTGCGAAGTCGTTCACTTTGGTAGGAATAACAAGATGATGGATTACTGGGCTAATGGTAGGCTACTTGGTAGTGTGGATGAGCAGAGGGATCTTGGTGTCCATGTACACAGATCTCTGAAAGTTGCCACCCAGGTAAATAGTGCTGTGAGGAAGGCATATGGTGTACTGGGCTTTATTGGCAGAGGAATTGAGTTCCGGAGTCCTGAGGTCATGTTGCAGTTGTATAAGACTCTGGTGCGGCCTCATCTGGAGTATTGTGTGCAGTTTTGGTCGCCATACTATAGGAAGGATGTGGAAGCTTTAGAACGAGTGCAGAGGAGGTTTACCAGGATGTTGCCTGGAATGGTAGGAAAATCTTATGAGGAAAGGCTGAGGCACTTGGGGCTGTTCTCATTGGACAAGAGAAGGTTTAGGGGAGATCTGATAGAAGTGTATAAGATGATTAGGGGTTTAGATAGGGTAGATACTAAGAACCTTTTACCGCTAATGGAGTCAGGTGTTACTAGGGGACATAGCTTTAAATTAAGGGGTGGTAGGTATAGGACAGATGTTAGGAGTAGATTCTTCACACAGCGGGTTGTGAGTTCATGGAATGCCCTGCCCGTATCAGTGGTGAACTCTCCTTCTTTATGGTCATTTAAGCGGGCATTGGATAGGCATTTGGAAGTTATTGGGCTAGTATAGGTTAGGTAGGATTCGGTCGGCGCAACATCGAGGGCCGAAGGGCCTGTACTGCGCTGTATCCTTCTATGAACATTAAGGTGGAGAGAACAATTCCCGGATGCATTTGTACCTTTAGAAGCAATATGAACCAGGACACCAGTTTTAGCTGCACCAAACTTTTCGAACCCCTCAACGTTGCCATCGATGCTAATGACACAGGAGTTAGAGCTGTATTGCTGCAGGAAAGTAATGATGGAATTGAATAGGCAGTTTTTTTACTTTTCCGGAGGAAATACTCCACGATCGAAAAATAACCACTGTGCTTGGCATTGGCCTTTCAACATGTTAATGTGCACGTCATGAACAATTTGTCAAAGATGGTCCTGTTCATGAATCATTATCTCCTGCCATTCTTGGAACGCTTTAAAAACAAGAATATGAGAATGTTTCATTGGTGTCTCGTGTAGCAGATATTTAATTTACAAATGCTAAATGCTGTGAGTCGTCAGAATATAAGTGCAGATGAGCTTTCACAAATTGAACTGATAAAGTATATACATGTACTTATAAAGTATAAATGATAAAGTATATACTGATAAAGTAGTTGTATGTCTGTCATGGAATGTGGTTAAGGAATACAAAAAAAAGAAGCCACCTTTTCAACATGATGGTTCATTTTTTCGTTAGTTGGAGTTGGTACGAAGTTATAACGGTAATGGAGCTGAAACTTCTGACTTGCAAAGAGTGTTCTGAAAGATTTGACAATGTAACCATTTGTTTGTGAAACAAATACCTGGAGCATCAGTGTCATGGTATACAACAAATTCAAATTCGCACAATCAGTTTAAATTATAGCCCAGAATATTTTCTTTACTTTCTGTGGCTTGTGGTTGGTTCAATTAAAGGTGAGGAGAAAGTGAGTGTCTGCAGATGCTGGAGATCAAAGCTGAAAATGTGTTGCTGGGAAAGCGCAGCAGGTCAGGCAGCATCCAAGGAACAGGAGATTCGACGTTTCTGGCATAAGCCCTTCTTCAGGAGTTAGAGCTGTATTGCTGCAGGACGTATGCCAGAAACGTCGAATCTCCTGTTCCTTGGATGCTGCCTGACCTGCTGCGCTTTTCCAGCAACACATTTTCAGCTCAATTAAAGGTGAGAGAAGTGGCTCTTCAAATTTTGAAAGAGGTTTTGGGATAGGAAGATGATTCTCAAATTGGCGATGAAGGTTTTGAAGGAAAAAAAGTCACACTCTACAACAGAAAAGTGCAGCCAATCACCAACAGACTGTCAACAGAATATCTCTCTGAAAGGTACCTCGTTTTCAGAATGTTGTGTAGCAGACCGAAGATGACCGACAGGAACATGCAGAGGAGATTCGACACATAAGACGACAATTGGTTTTGTAAATAGATTTTTCATAAATTTAAGAGTGAACTTTCATACCAGCATTGTATAATTGCAAATAAAAAATAAACATGTTTAAGAGAAAGGAGTTGTATCAGGTTGTTGTCTAAAGTTCACTTTTAGAATTAAACAATAACATTATTATTATTTTCTTTAAATAGTTGTATTTGGGTCAGCTCTTTGCCCCTCGAAATTTAGCAGATTATGGCAGGAGTTGAGATTTCCAGCGTGTCCGGTTTAAATGAGCACAAGGTTGAACCCGCGTTGTAACACTATAATTACTAAATATTAGAAAATAAAATAATGGTGAAACTTAGCGGGTATGGCAATAGCTACCCAAAGATTAACAAAAAGTAATATTTAGAGATGAATATGGCTCGTCTTAATTACTGATAGGAACCGAAGCATTAAGATTTTTTTTAAAAAGCACAGTTGAAGATGTATGTATCTGTATGGTGAAAAAAGGCCTAAGGGGTGGATTACAACAGGAGAACGTATAACATTTGTCCCCAAATCATAAGAAAGAAAAGCGATGAAAATGGTCAGAGAAAAGATTTGGAAACATAAATTGCGCCACAATATGATATGTGAAAATGAGAAAATCTATCTGTTCTACTTGTAGCAATAAAAAGCAGAAACACCGCGATGTGCTGCATGGGGTTGACATTAACAGAAGTTATACTGTGAAGTTACTCGCTGAAAATTGAGTGCAAGATGAAAAGAGGTGCCTTAAAGAGAACCAGCATGCCTTGAGCTTTCTCAACATTGTAATTTCAGAGTTAAAGAGCCAAGAACTGTTCAGCACAGGAACAGGGATTCCTATGACTTCCCTGACACAAAATGCCTTTCGAGACAAAACTTACTTTGCCTCAGTATCATTCCATTCCTTGCCTGTTCATATATCTGGCAAGATGCGTCCGATATTTGGCCATTGTTTCCACCTTCATCACCGCTCTGGATGTGCGTTCCGGACACTAAGCACTCTCTGGGTACGAAAGCAAAACCCGTGTCTCTCATCTCCTTTCATCTTAAGCATTCTCATCTGAAGCCTGTGTTCACAGGTAATTGATATTTCAAACTTGGGATGAAAAAAAGTCTCATGTAACTTCAGATTTTGCATCGGCCTGACTTAAGACACTTTGTCAAACATCCTCAAAAAGTCTACAGAGGCAACATATCTTGCACTGTGCTCGTAAATCACTTTGAGATTTCCTCAAAAACAAACTCAATCTAGTTTGTGAGATCCGACTTTCTCTGCTCAAGGCTATCTGTCTATTCCTCATGATGAGGTGGAGGTGCTGGTGATGGGACTGGGGAAGACAAAGTTAAATGTCATGCAACATCAGGTTACAGTACAGCATGTGTATTTGGAAGCACGAGCTTTCAGAGCCTTGCTCCTTCATGAGGACGTTTTCCGAGTAGATAATTAGACACAGAACTTATCGTAGAAGATTACAGTATCATGCAACAGAGGTGATATATTTAACATCTCTGCAATGTTCTTAAGTTGTTCATGTGAAATAATTAAAGCTCTGTGAAAGCTTCAGCTTCCAAAGAAATTAATTGGACTGTAGCCTGACATTGTGAGAGTTTTTCAAATATGTTCATTCTTCTATTGTAAATGGGAATAACTCAAACTTTGAAGACATTTATACAATAATTTCCCTGCTATTATCGTAAGACTTACTGGGCTGTAATTTCACGAATTATTCTTGCTGAAAATATGAACAAAAAAATGTTGTTCGTCTCCAAGCTTCTGGCACTTCCCCTTTGACAAATCATGATGTAACTATTTCGCGCAGAAATGCAGCAATTTCATCATTTGACTTCTTCAGCATTCCATGCTGTATGTCATCAGGTCCTGGGGACTTGTCTGCTGAGGAAAAGATCACTAACAAGTGAACCCCGTGCACCCTACATCAAGCAAGGCTGTCTTTTCAGGTGGCTAAACTATCAAATATGCTTCATAAAAGCTGCAAATTACTACAAATCAGATGTAGGCCTTTTAGCCTATAATGTGTGCACAAGCTTTCAACTGATCAATGCCTACTAATATTCTCCTGGGTTCCTCCCATATACCTACGGAATTTTTCTTCTAGAATGAATATCCAATTTTCTCTTGACTACATCAACATCCCCGCCTTCCACGACACTCTTCGGTCATGGATGAAAGGTATTGAGCACTCGCTGTGGAAACATATTTCCTGTGATAAAAGGAAGTGTATTGCATGTAATTTGTCAACAACTGAATAGCAACACTTTGGTCAATGGATTTGTTCCTGATAAACATCATGGAAGCAGATACAGAGTGCAGAAGCAGGAAACAATAACAAACGATGATGTGAATGAGAAACTGGAGCAAATAATGTGGTGAGAATGATCACCAAGAGGTGTAGATTCAATATGATAGATGAGGAACAAATAACTACATATGAATTCTGGACATTACTTCTGTAATTTTGTAATCTAAGGCACTTTAAACACCTCGACGCTGACTGCATTTTGACAAACGTACGCAATTAAATTTCTAAAGATTAAAAAAGCAGATATTGTCAGTGTGTTCCTTTTCCCTGTTTAAATCTGAAACACTTAATTGATATTGTCTGTTCTCAATCCACACAGCTGAGATATCCTGGACCCTGAGCAGAATGAAGCATAGGTTCTCCACAGTGTGGAAACAGGCCATTTAGAAAACTGATGGTGACTCTCTGAAGTCCACATCTCTTCTATAAAGTGCATCTCACTCAGATTCACCCCCGGACCATCTTTGTAACCCTATATTCCACTTGTCTGACCGATATGGTCCTTGACACTATGGGCAATTTAACATGGCCAAGCCATGTAGGACGTTTTTGGTTTGCGGGAGTAATCCGAGGTCATGGAGAAAAGTTACACAGACATGGGAAGAATATAAATACTCCATACAAACAGTCGGAGGCTGGTATTGAAACAGAGCTATGGCACTGTGAGGCAGCAGTGCTAATCACTGAGTCACTGCGTGTTCTCGAGTCTATGTGACAGAGACAAAAACTGATGTGCCCAGAATATTATCACAGAAAACTTCTTCCCACATTCCTTCCAACTTTTAATCTCGTATACCATGCCATGTCCAAATTATCACTTCCCTATTATCAATTAGATTACCTGTTTTCTGTTCGGGTCAGTAAATAACGATGAATATATTTTGATCTGAAATTATGCTACTGAATTGAGTGAATGTGGCATAATTTTCCATTCCCATATCTGGACGGGTATCCCTCAAAAATATATATTTTCAAAGCAACAACATAATTCCAACATTTTGGAGTCGAAGTGTTTCCAAAATGATCGACAGATATAAACAATGTGTACGTGATTATATTGTCTACAAATTCTCCTTTCCCACACAGAGATGGATATTTCCAACACTCCACACTTCTGGTAGATCTTCACATTTATGTCGGATGGACTGATTATCGACAGTCCGTCTGCTTTTTCCATAAATACTTACATTATCAATCCGAATAAGTTCTAACCAGACTGATTAAAAATATTTCCACTTCATTGGGTTATAGACCAGGCCAGACCCACAGAATATTTGTTAAGAATGTAGGTCAGGCAATAACTGTTTTAAGCAGATGTGCTTTGCAGATGCCAGGAGGAATGCAACTTGTCAACCACTCCGTTTTAAGCAAAACAGAATGCATTTAGAAACTACTGAATGAAACACGAACAAGAAGTACGGCATTTAGAATAATTTAACGTTTCTGAAATCCCATTCGTATCCATCACAACTTAATGACACTGTTACAGATAATTGCAACAGTTCCAAAAATACACGTTTGCCAAAAGAATAAAAAAAATCAAACACAGATTCTTCCAGGAGAGATATCAAAAGGACAGAGTTGGAGAGAGACAGAGAGAGAGACAGACAGCGAGAGAGGATCAGCACGAAACTGATACTTTTTGGGGAATCAGCAGCTTCTCTGGGTTTGCATTTAAAACTTTGTCAGCAGCTGCAAACAAAACAGCTTGATGAAACGAAAAAGAACCAAACCTTGCACTGGTAGAGCTAGCCATTCCTATTTTATTGCACACGAATTAAAGGATATTGCACTCATATCCGAATCTTTGCCCTTATGGCCCCTCATGGAAAAAAAGCTGAGGACAACATAACCTTGTTAAAGGAGCTGCATTGTAACAATCGAAAGTTTTTTTCTAAATTGAAAAGGGTTAACTAAAACTTTTCTGTACGATGACGGTGATTATTGTCAGTCTCCATGGATCCTAAATCTCTCAGAAGGATTCTGTATCTATTAATAGTCAACGCCTATCGCTGTTTTTCCCCCAAAACGTCAGCAACAGCCTCACGTGAGACATGATAAGGAGTCATCAGCTGCATGGACAGGGATGGAAAGACCAGAATCTGACAGCAACCGACTGGAAGTGTAAAGCAATGGATCGAAGTTTGTCTGTCGGTATTTACAATCTTTCTCAAGATTTGTCAACGTTAGCAATGCGGATAAGGTCTGTACTTTGGGTGATACAAGCTGGTTACTATCCAATCCTCGCTATTGTTGGTCTTCCTGGTAAGTTAATTCATCTGACAATTAATTCAATAAACAAGCGGAACTAGCTTAATGAAGTCATTATTAAAATGCTGAAAAGATGAATACAATTGGCACTATGTCGACCCGCAAACCTCATTTTTTTAATCAAGCAAATCCAACTGCATTGTCTAAAGAGGACCCAAACTGTTCAAAACGCGATCACTGTTATTGCTCTCAATTGACTTTATTTTTGTCGCCATCCCATTGTCGTCAGCCCCGATCCCTTTCGCTGCCTGGTCGAGATTATCCCAAGTTTCAACTTTGTTCTCACTCCAGCTGCTTACTAAATCCTCTTTGCTCTCTTTGTTGAGACCAGACACGAATGTTCAAATTCTTTTCTCACGACACGACCACTCACTAGTAAATCGACTGGAAACTTCAACTATTATGAAACACAACGAGAAAATACATGAGTCCCTTCCCACTGACGTCACCATTTCATCAGAATCACTTTCATTTTCGTATGCATCCACATCGCTATCGAAGTGTCTTTTTTATCTCTGTCTCTCTTTCTGTTTGATTGTGTTTGTGTGTGTGTGTGTGTGTGTGTGTGTGTGTGTGTGTGTGTGTGTGTATGTGTGTGTATGCGCATGTGCATTTCGTCTGCATGTGTTCCGCCCTTTTACTTGGTGCTTTGCTTCATGGACAACCTTTTTTAGACATTAGAACTGCTGATTGGCAGAAACTGGTGCGAGCTACGCTGTCAACCACTTCTATGGAGAAATGAACTGTCCATTTTGCAGATTGAGAGGAGGAAGTGATCATGATTCATCAGAAGAGAAGATGAATAGAAAACAGGGAAGATAGAACAGGTGAGGTTTCCAATCATGACCGAGATAGCATCCCGTGCATACATAGCAGTTGATTTCCTTCTCTCTTGGAGATATAGTGGAGATGTTGTGAATGGTTGTACAACTGTTAAATAGATACAATGAAGATCAGGAAGTTAACTGTCAATTTGAGCAAACAATGCAACGGGGACAAACTTTCTTTTAAAAGTGAGGAGGAAGAAATGTGGTAGCCAACATCCTCTGAATTTTCCAGGAAAACTTTTCAATTTAGCGATAATTCAGGATTCTAGTGTAACCCAAATGTCCTCCGGAAGGAAGTGCTTTCAAAGGTGCCACTTCCCGTTCAACAAACATGGAGTCTCACACGACGGTGGTGGCATTGATGTCCATGGCCAGAAAATTTACCGTTCCCTTGCATTTCCATGAACCCCAAATTCTAAGGAAGAAGTGAGAATATCCCTTTATGTTGTTCAATAATTTTTCGGAATGCTGAACGTCATGATGCCTGGCGGAGACGAGGATATTGTTTCTGTCTTAATCAAGGGCCGTCGAAAAATTTCCAGTAACATCGGTGACTTGAGTAATTTGTTCTTTTTTTTTATATTGCGTTAATGTGAGGTGACTGCCGTTTACCGAGCCAAAAGTTACATTTACTCACTAGTTGTCTCAGGAAAAATAGTATTTGCTGTCTTAATGATCTGCTGCCATGCTCCTCACGATGGACGTACTTGTTGGTGTGGACCGTGCTGTCACAGTAGGTTTAGATATTTTTGCAGTGCACGTGCTACACAGAACACGTAAGGAACTGCTTGAAGTTAATAATAATGAAAAGAATGTTATTGAGAAAGAAATCGTGTCAGAACATGCATAGAGACTAATGATCGACCCTGTGAGTGGAAAAAAATTATGACAAATACAAGATTATGTGTTTAAATGGGAAATTATTCACGATTAATTACATAGAATTGATAAGAGCCGACGGTGACAGAAACGGCAGTAGGATCCAAATGCTCTCATGCGAGAATTTTAAGCCATCTTTGTACAGATGTAGTAAGTAATAAGGAAGATTCATCTGTTATTGTTAGCAGAATTGAATATACAATTAGAGCACAAAGCTGTAATATCCAGGGTTCCAGTGATTTCATAATCTCAGTTGACTGGAAGTCGGATTCGCAGGACAGAACGATGTCCATTGTATGATTTGAATTCCCGCACCAGCTAATTTGTTTAAGAGTTGAATTCATGGAAGTGCATTGGCCGCAATGATTATCTAACCAATGAACAGAATATTATGTTCAAGGTGGCATTTCCACATTGGGCGCCCTGTCACTGGAGACTTCCAAAGTGATCGAAGCTGGGGCTTGAATTATTTTGAGTTTGAATCACAAAAACAAACTTTCTTCTCAGTTCCGTTGGTCCTTCGGCATGGAAATGCATTGTTTGTCATTAATTGAAAGCAGCGGTGCTCCGTATCATGTCATAAGCCTACCAGCCTCTCTCTGTGCACAGCTGCAAAACGATGAACAGTTGTGGCCATCTTATGAAACGGAATAGATCCTAGTGATTTAACAAGCACAGAACGTATGCCACTGAAGGTTCAGAAAGGTTATCGAGGATATGGAGGTGCTAACACACGAGTCGAATTTGATACTTTGAGCATGTATTAATTGGAGTTTGTAAAAATAATAAGAGACCAACATGAGGAAGAGAAATACAAGATTATTTGTGCGCTTTCAGATAGTTGTCAGAAGATATTTTCCCCTTGGGGGAGATTCTGTGACTGGAGAAAATATCTTCAGGTGAAACGATCACATTTATGACATAGACATCGAAAACTTCTTCTGTCAGAGAACAGTGGACTAAGAAGTTTTCCACGGTTTGTCTGGAATTATATTCAATCTTGATGGTGGACAGATGTTCAAGTACTCGGGGAATGAAGGACTATGAAGATTAGATAGAGAGATGCATTTCAGAATGCAATGATTACTATACCAACAACTGAGGTGGGAATTGCCGTTCAGTTCACCACCTTTAGTCCAACTGTGCTTCGACAGATGGCTGTGGTGATAAGGATCGGGAGTGGGATTAGAGAGTAGCACTTGAGGGATTTTGTGTCTATGGATTGGACGAATGGCTTTCTTATTCACTGTACAGTTCTATGATACGATTATCAAATCAGACACGATGCCATTGAGTGTTGGAAAGCCGGTTTGGTGGTCTGAAAGAATTATTTCTGAAGCTATCTGTTAATATCGTAAACAGATTTCGTGAGAACGTGACGGAGTAAAACTGTAGAAAATGCTTCAATTTACGTATGAATCGAAATCCCTCTCTAAACATCAGGCGTTTCCAGTGCAAATTTCAGTTAATTTCTTCTTCTTAAATGCACCGATGTTTTCAAATTTTGTGCTTGGAAAGGTAGTGGAGGAAATATCCACTCATAGATTTAAGGCCCAGGTCGATAGGTTGCCCTTCGTCAAAGGAGTGAAAGGTTATCAAGAGCAGGAATGCGGATTGAACATTAATGTCAGGTCAGCTATGATCTAATTAAATCGGGTGCAGGCTTCAGAGACTGGATGACTGACACGTCATTATGATGCGTGTGTTTGTCTGTACAGAAACAAACGACTCAAATCCTCCATATACATGGAAGTAAACAGAGGAATATGAAAACTTCCATCTTTGAAATAAAACGGAGGAGCCATACATTAAATACAGTGTAGCGGGAATCATCACAAGATTAAAACTCATTTTTATGGACACAGTGTTTGGACAGTGGAGGTATTTTCAAACTTCAAAAATTGCCCCTCCCTCTCTTCTAAACTCTCATATAAACGAGGTCGACTTTCCTTATGAAAATGCTCATGCATGTCTTGCACGAATTAAGTACTCTTGTCTCTGAAATGTATTCATAGCATGTACGTATTTAACAGAATTATTTATCAAAAGTGAACAGGCGATCCATGATGTGGTTTCTGGATCACAGTATCTTCACACACGTGGACAAAACACAGCCGATAAATAGTCAGTGAGGGATGTAGAATGTTTGATTTTCCCCTGCTCTTCGGTTATTTTGACAATCAATATGGTGGAAGGTATATCATTATCAAAGTAGTTCCGCCCTTATCCCAACTGTTAAATAAATGATTTAACTTACTGGAAGATATGTCACGATCAATTCACTTCTGTTTCTGGCTCATAATGTGATCCAAGTTCCATCTGAGCTTCTCAATGTTGTCAGTGCTTAGTGAGATTTTGATCCTTCTCTGAGTCGATGACTGAACCTAGACCATTAAGTCTGCAGAGCTTCATACAGAGATGAGTTTCTGTTCACATTTGAAGTCGGTTAGCAAAATCACATAATTTGACCACCATTACTTCACCAACCTAAGTCGAAGTCTATCTTCCTCTGTGACTGCAACATTCATGCACGCCGGTTGCAGCTGCAGACTCACATATTCCAATACTCGTCTCAACGAAATTCCACACAACCCTCTTCAGCTCATCCACAGCTCTGCTGCCTAGAAGCAAATTACACAAATTACTGTTCACCCATCACTTCTCCCCTCACTGACCTACGCTGGCTTTCGTTATGCCAATATTAATATTCGCTGCCTTTGACGGGTCCAATTCAAACGTCCCTCCACAAATCAGTCACATTCTCAAATCGTTTGCATGCTCATTTTGAAACTTTTCCCTTTCCGAAATTATCCAAATCTGTTTTTTCGAGTGAATGCCCTTTTTCTTTATTTCTTTCCCTGACCAGGAACTTGGACTCTGTCGAGTTAATAGCGCTGAATTTAGGAAGTTCGGAAAGAATGATATTGTGCAACTTGTGTGTTCACTCCCATTGTATTGTAAGGAGTTCCCTGTTGAACAGGGCGTTTGTGTCCTTGTGACACTCCTCTTTTCAAGTTGTTCTGCTTCTCTCATTTGATGGTCTGCTTGTCATTTTGAGTTAATTATGTGTTCACTCAAATAAGGAAGCCGCACCCCTCGCCTCCAACACATACCCCTCAGTTTGGATGTCTGGCAAGACATAGTAGGTTAGCAGAAACGAGAGTGCGTTTGAAATACATATTGATTATGTAATATTGGATAACAGACTAAAGGGAAAGTCAGCTGATGAACAGAAGCATGTTTGTCAAGAAATATTACATAACTCTTCGATCACAATATCAGAAATAACTCAGTGAGATGACAGATCACACACGATTAATTAACGTGGCTATTGAATATCGATTTAAAAAAAACATATACTAGCATCTGGCAACTGGTGGCAGGCCTTAGGATAGCCATATATCTTTCGTCAGTAGTACATAGCTAATTTATTATACATATCAGCTTCCTCACCAAATGTGCAAAGGCATCTGATGAACATTTTTTTTCAAATATGCAAGCATGCTGATAAATGTACAGATCTATAAATACTGGTACATATGCGCACACTGACACGACACAGACAACCAATCTGACACAGACTCAGTCACGTATGTTCAAACACATTCTGATAAAGGCACACACACACAAACACACACAGACACACACACACACACACACACACACACACACACACACGTGCTGTTACAAGCACCGACATGAAAATTCCAAGCAGTGCTTACTTGAAACACTTTGTCGAAATAAGGACAAAGTACTGACAAAACGAAAAATGTCTGATTGCCATGAATGGCAGTGGAATGTTATTGCTTTCGGACAATATTTTGACTGGGGGTTCCTTCTCGGACATCTACATTCGGTTAACCTCCCTTTTGTACATATGGTTGGCCGATTTCAATAAAACGTCGTCAGACGTATTAAGAATTTCCAACAACATGACATGTTTTCAGCTGACCGACGTTGCTGTCAGGAGTAACAAAGAAAGAAAGAAAGAACATTCGATTGTTGTTACTCTGCTCGGTCGCATTTTCTTTCGCTCTGAGTTGAAACATACAATCGTATTATTTGATCCCAAAAGTCGATCAAATGAATACTTTCCATTCTGTATCACTCTATCGCAACTCCTTCCTCCATGCCAATGCATCATAACTGCTGTCAATCACGGTGCTATTTCTTTTGACAGCAAGAAACTCCCCTCTTTAAAATTGAAATTTATGTTTCTGTGCCTCTTTTTAAAGTGAATGTCCTCGTTGCGTCTGTGATAAAATGCAAGCATGCTATTCTGAATCCAGCTATAAAATGCTCCACGTTAGCTTAAATGTTACAAGTAGGTTCTCTCTTAATCTAAGGTCTAAAATGTTCATCTTTTAAAGCAGAATATCTTGTTTCCAGGAACGATTGAAAAGTAATATCGTCACGAAGCTTTTTCAGAAATTACACGCTTTTGTATTTGAGGAGAGAACACCTACACATCATCTCACCACTGATCTGTATAAATTCAGAAAAAATACCCCATGTTTAAATTCAATACCTTTTGCACAAAACAGCATGTTTCCTTTTACCTTTCTGACAATTTTCTGCATCTGTATTTCAATTTTACGTGACCCATGTACCAGTCCCTTCATGTCACCGGATTTTCCAAACTCTCTTCTACAAAGTGCTCAATTTACTCTTGTTTTATACTTTCTGTCAAAATGGACCCTTTCCAAAATTCACATTGTACTGTTTTGGCTCAATGTTAGCTCAGTTACTTGTCAGTTCTGCATCACGTTTCATATTCTCTACTTGCAAATCAAAATTTATTTAATGACTTCCTCCTTGTGTTAGCGAACTGAGGTCAAACACATGCATTTCTCTGATTCAAATGATTGACACAGACGGTAAATAGTTAATGATCTATTCTTAGAAGCCATCCAATAGTTATATCTACCCGTCACAATTTAACAATTTATCGCTTTTTTTCTGGTTGGTAACCAAGTCTCCGCCTTCCTATGGAAAAACTGAGAAGAGTGGAATGCTCTCTTCCTTTTTTGTGTAACTGTTTGGAAAGTCTGATTCATTTTCCCATCTCTCATTCTAAATTCTGGACTGCTGGGATGACATCATCTTGTGCCTCAAAAACAGCCTCAAGAGGCTGAGTCAGACACTATGATATGAGGTGGAAGCTGTCATCAAAAATTCGATCCAACAAGCCTATTCCATAATTTGTAACCCTCCTGGTTGATGAAATGGTGGCCGAAAAATCAGGCCCTGTTTGTTTCTATTCACAAGTCCATCGAACATATATCTGGCAAAACCTTGAAAATCTTCAGTAACCTTCACTGATCCCTGAATAAAAGAAGGCCAGCAAACAGCGCAGCAATTCTGGATAAGGATAAACACTGATTTCCAACTTCACTGGGAAACCCCTTATTATTAATGAATGATCCATAACCTCATACCTCTTCATTTTAGTGGCAAAAGGCAAACAATTGTTGACCTTGCAGCTCCTCCAACCTTTCCATCATAACCGTTGACTTTCTCAGCAACCAAACATCTAAAATTATGTAGTTTTCGCTGACATCTATGGAAGACATTTCTATATGCCTCCTTGTCTAACCAGCACGTAAACAAACATTCTCTCAGCGAACATCCTGCATCCTGTCAAGTTTTCTCTGGGTCTGTTATATCTCAGTAACATCAACTCTCGTTCACCTAAATTCCAAATTTCATACGCACACATCATCCTACATTTCCACCTCAGATTATAGCAAGGTCTTGATCAGATGGGCCAATGGCCCGAGAAGTGGCAGATAGAGTTTAATTCTGATAAATGCGGATTGCTGCATTTTAGGAAAGCAAATGTTAGCAGGACTTATTCTGTTAATGGTAAGGTGCTAGAGAGTATTGCGGAACAAAGAGAACTTGGAGTGCAGGTCCATAGCTACATG
Organism: Hemiscyllium ocellatum; assembly: GCF_020745735.1. NCBI lineage: Eukaryota > Metazoa > Chordata > Chondrichthyes > Orectolobiformes > Hemiscylliidae > Hemiscyllium > Hemiscyllium ocellatum. The sequence goes on from NW_026868287.1 coordinate 20,416, forward strand.
AAAGTGGAGTCGGAGGTAGATAGGGTAGGGAAGAAGGCCTTTGTTATGCTTTCTTTTATTGACCAGAGTATTGAGTACAGGAGTTGGGAGGTCATTTTGCGGCTGTACAGGACATCGGTTCGGCCACTGTTGGAATTTTGCGTGCAGTTCTGGTCTCCTTCCAATCGGAAAGATGTTGTGGAACATGAATGACTTCAGAAAATATTTACGAGGGTTTTTCCCGGGTTGGAGGATTTAAGATATGAGAGAGGTTGTTTTCCCTGGAACTTCAGAGAAGAGGGGTGACTTAATAGAAGTTTACAAAATTATGAGTGTTATGGATAGGGTAAATAGACAAAGTCATTTCCCAGGGGTATGGGAGACCAGACTAGAGGGCATAGATTTAGGGTGAGAGGGAAAGGCATAAAAGGGACCTAATGGGCAACTTGTTCACGCAGAGGGTGGTACGTGTATGGAATGTGCTGCCAGAGGAAGTGGTGGAGACTGGTGCAATTATAACTGCTAAAAGGCGTTTGGATGGGTTTATCAATAGGAAGGGTTTGGAGGGATAGGGAACAAGTGTTGGCAGGTGGAAATAGATTGGGTTGGTATATGTGGTACTGGTTGGATAGAAGTATGTGTTTCCATTGCTATACATGTCTATGATTCCATGACTGTATGAGTGTAATGTTTAAGGATTGCACCAAGTATAACTATCTCCTGTCTTAGTTAAAACATCAGAAGTTTCCAACGGAAAACACTTGATGAAGTTGCAGTGGGAATGGATTCAGCTGCAAAAGCATGTCGTTCCCTCAACGTTGATTTCTCACAATAAAACCCAACACTGAGACCACACGCACAATGCACTCTTTGTTTTTGAATATAAATGTTCCCGATTTGTTATTCTTATATGGAGGATTATATTCTTTCTCTCATTGCTATGAGTCTTTGGAACGATCTTATGCACAGAGCGGTGAAGGCAGACTCATTGATTATCGTAAAGGCACAGACATCTAAACTCATGAACAATAACTGAGTCAAGGCTCATAGATCAGTGGGTGGGAGCTCGAGATGCAACCAGGTCAGCCTGTGAAAGAGAGTGCAGGTTTGAAGGAATGATGACAGACTGGTTCATCGTATCCCTATGAAACTGTTTGCTACAACTGATCCTTTTCCTCCTCATGTGCAAACATTGGAGATGCGTTCTGTGGAGCGTCGGTGGACAGGGTAGGGTGTTGGTGGGGTATATGGTGAATTAAGTGTGATTGGCCTTATCCCGATATTCATTTTTGGCCAATTCTACAGAATATCATCACAACGTCGGTTGCTTGATAAGAAGTCAGACCCAAAGATAATATATTTTATTCCAATCAGAAAGAGGCATTGCTAGAAATTCCCCTCAGGCAGAAAAAAGTGTGAAAATCGATTCTGTAATTTTGCATTAATTCAACATAGAGGGAACGGTCACAGCTTGGCCTTCATGATTCAAAGGTACACCCTTAGATTGGCTTCAAATGAGGGATAGAATTCTTCAGGACAAGAAAATCTTCAGCCTTCCTCGTGGGACCTGTGTCTGCTCTCGACTGATCAAGTCCATGTGAATTTTGGAGAATTTATCTGGTGTTATTCATGCGTGTTTGTGTGATTGGGAAGGTATATTTCTTCTGTGGTATCTTGCGTGTAAAATAAAAACATCGATTTATTTGTTATTTTAGGTCCAGTTATTTGATTCATTTGGAAATTTTTGTGGATCCTCAAATCGACCTGGTAACCTTTCACCCAAACTAATGACTCTCTTTTTTTTGTTTTCCTTTATCACAGTTAACGCTGTAACGATCTTCGTCTTGCTTTGTAAAAAATGTGGATTGTCTCCGTGCGTCAGTCGTTACCTGTCAGCTATGGCATCGGCGGATTTTCTGGTCATCATCTTTGATTTGGTATTGAGGCACATTCCGATTGTGTATAGAGAAGAGTTTTTTTCCCTGCGTTACCTCCGTGTCTGTAATATCCATGCCATCTTGCTTTATGCAGCCACTGACTGTTCAGTCTGGTTCACAGTCACGTTCACCATTGATCGATTTGTCGCCATTTGCTGCCAGAAGCTGAAATGCAAATATTGCAGTGAACAAACGGCCACTGTGGTGCTGGGCACAGTAACTGCGCTAAGCTGCTGCAAGAACATTTTTTGGTATTTTATGTTCTCAGATCGATATACTCTGATTAACCTTCCCTGGTTTTGTTTTATCCAAAACGATGTTTATTACTCACCTGTCTGGGTCATGATTGAGGTCCTTCACCAGATTTTAACACCAACCCTTCCATTTACCATGATTATTCTGCTCAATATGTTCACTGTCAGATACATATTATTGACCAGCAGAGCCCGCAGGAGACTGTGGGCCAGAAGACGTGAACAGACTCACAAAGACACTGAAATGGAGAGCCGAAGGAAATCCATCGTTTTACTTTTTGTCATCTCGGGCAATTTCATCTTGCTATGGTCAACGGCAATGATGTATTCAATATGGAGACGGTTGTACAATTTTGGATATCGGTCTCTCTACCTCCAATACTTTGTCATGGAATTGGGCTTCATGTTGCAGCTCCTTGGCTGCTGCACAAACACTGCAATTTATGCTGTCGTGCAGAAGAATTTCAGACAGCAGCTTTATAATGTACTGAAATATCCCTTCGCTCAAATTAAACAGTCTATAAAACTTACCATATAATGAATAAATTCAAGATCATTGTATTTCAATTCATAATTCAGCTGTTCCGCACACTGACCACTTGGAAAGCAACAGACAGTCGTGCAAGAATATCCGCAACGAGTAGAGGATACAAGGGCACGCTAAACATTCTCTTCCAATGATATCATTTTAAGTAATGCATGCATAATTTAATAAAATATACAAAATATACAATCTGAGAATTCAATGTGACTTTTAAAAAAACGCAATCCTTCTAAATTGGCAGATGAGTAATTGTTTTGTCTTTGAGGTTGGGGAACTGAGTTCGAGGAAGGCAGACTCCGTCCAAATCTTCTCATCCTGGATACAGATAGATTAGATTACCTACAGTGTGGAAACTGGCCCTTCGGCCCAACAAGTTCACACCGACCCTCTGAAGACCAGCCCCCCAACCCATCCCCCTACACCTAACATGGGCAATTTAGCATGGCCAATTCACCTAACCTGCACATCTTTGGAGTGTGGGAGGAAACCGGAGCACACCCACGCAGAGACGGGGAGAACGTGCAAACTCCACACAGACAGTTACCCAAGGCGGGAATTGAAGCCCGATCCCTGGTACTGTGAGGTAGCAATGCCAACCACTGAGCTACCGATCCGGCCTGGCCTGACTGAGCTCAGGAGTCGGTTTTATGCAACTTCGTTCTTGCTTTCGCCTGTAGTTATCCACATTCAAATGTTGCCTCAGCGAAATTCATGTTGCTGCGTTGCTTTGGCTGCCCTTTTCCTTTTCACTTTTTATACACCTGCTGTCTACTTTCTCCCTTTGATGCCTCCAAGTTTCTTCCTCTTTCATTTCCTTCCCTCGCAATTTCATCTCTTCAACAGAAACCGAACCTCCCAACTTCTCTGCATCTGTCCGAATTCTCTCTTCTCCCAATACCTCTCTCACTATTATGCCCTCTACCTTTCCATTCTTTCCTTCCACTCGTTTCGACTCTTCAACCAGTTGTATTCAATCCGTTATTTCCTCTTGCTAATTTTTAGCCTTTCCATCCTTCCATCATTAGCTCTCCATTTAATCTCTCTCACTTTTTTGTCGATCGCTTTTGATGTTTCAGTTCATTTCTCATACTATCTCTTTCACTCCATTGAGTTCCCACTGTGCATCTACTATATTCCTTGAGATTGATTGGCCATGAATAACCTCGTCTTGGCTAACTCTGTTTCATATCACTGCACTGCATTTCCAACTAAATTGTCATTCATTCCACTCAGATACACAAATGCAAAAGATGTGCGTGCGTGTGTATGCATCTATGTACAAAAACACATATTCACGCCTAAAAATGCATATATGTACGTATACGCTTACATTCAGAAGTATAAAGCTGTCTCCACAGATGCTGCATCAACTGTTCTTTGCTTCTGAAAACATTTCTTTCATTTTTAAATTGCCATCTGTGTCCCAGGCATCATTGGCTTGGCCAACAATTTCATTCCTGTTGCAACTTGCTGCTGAGAAGGTGATATTGAACCTCCTATTAGAACTGCTGGTATTTACTGAACCACCGATAATCTGTGTTTTGGATGTAGGCAGGTTTTCTTTTTGAAACGAAAAACCGTTTTGAACGTTTGCCTTCATTGCTCAGCCCTTTGAGCACAGGAGTTGGGACACTATGGTAAGTGTATACAGAACATTCGTGAGTATTCCTCTTCTTGAATACTGTTTCTAACGACGGTCGCTCAGTTATAGGATTGCTTTTACAAAGATGGAGACGGTTATGTCGAGATTGTTGGTGATATTGCCCTTTGGTAGGGTTTATTTATGTAGAAAGGCTGGATAGGTTTGTAACCGTCTTCTTTTCTCTAGAGCATAGAAGGTTGAGAGGTGACCTGGTAGAATTGTAAAATAATGAGACCAATAGGTAGAATTTATGGTTATTTTCGTTTCCCTAATGTGAGAAGTTTTAGTACGAGGGGAGCCACGTTTTGGTCCTACTGGTGGATTGTTCATTGTTCCCATTTGATGTCAGCGCAGCACTGACATCTACTTTATGATTTTGGAAAAGAAAGATAGGTTGGAGTACTGGGACTCCATGTCCTTTTGAATGCAATCTAGATTAATCAGACTGTAATGACAATTACCTAGATTTATATTCCTCCAATTTAGAGCGATCTGAGGTGACTATACTTTTACTAGTAATAACAGAAACTGCCGTTTTAGGTAGAGACAGAGATATTTCTTAATTCTCCCTGAATTGAGACATTTGTTTTCACCAAGAGTGTGGTGGGGCTCTGGAATTCACTCCATTGGAGAACAGTTGAGGTGGAAAAGCTCACATATTTTAAACAGATCTTGTAATGACTTAAAGTGCCATGGCATTTAATGTTATATGCCTGGGAATTTGGACTTCTCTCAGCAGCGTTTCACTACAGAGTTTATAGACAAAGGAGTTTGTGCTACAGTGTGATTCTCGGAACTGATTGAACATATAAGTTGGGATAGATTTATTGATATTGAAAAGTACGAATTCGGATGCACTTTAAATGTCTCAAATGTACAACCTTTCTAGCAGCTCATACGAACCTCGCATTTCAAAAAGGGTGAAAACATTTTCGACGATTTGATACTTTGAACCAGTAACCCTCACATTATATTACTCAATATCTTATCATAAATGAATCTCCATTCGTGTCCTATACCTTCGTTGCACAATTGCTGTAACTGCCGACTTGTCTCTCAGAGATATACTTTGCACTCTCGAATCATAGAGTCATAGAGATGTAAATCATGGAAACAGACCTTTCGGTCCAACCCGTCAATGCCGACCAGATATCCCAACTCAATCTAGTCCCACCTGCCAGCACCCAGCCTATATCCCTCCAAACACTTCCTATTCATAACCCCATCCAAATGCCTCTTAAATGTTGCAATTATACCACCCTACACCACATCCTCTGGCAGCTCATTCCATACACGTACCACCCTCTGCCTGAAAAAGTTGCCCCTTAGGTGTCTTTTATATCTTTCCCCTCTCTCCCTAAACCTATGCCCTCTAGTTCTGGACTTCCCAATCCCAGGGAAAAGACGTTGCCTATTTATCCTATCCATGCCCTTCATAATTTTGTAAAATTCTATAAGGTCACCCCTCAGCCTCCGACGCTCCGGGGAAAACAGCCCCAGCCTGTTCAGCCTCTCTGTTAAAAAAGACTCAGCGTAATTTCGGCAGCTCCTTCGTATTAATGCCTGAATCAGGAAAATAGTTCATGTATTTGGTTCTTCCCCGATCATGAACATTGGAAAACGTTGGTAAATTCTTATTAGCGTCAATGCATTCTGTTGTGTGGTATTGAAAGCTGACTAATTTCTCAGTCATCCCATTTGGCGTGCTCTTAAACCCTTTTTCGCGGTCTTTCAAAAAAAAACTGGTTTTGAATGGTAGATCATAAAATTAATTGTTCATAGTTTCATTTCCATATGTTACTTCGTCTAATATTTCAGATATGGTGTCCTTGGAGAGGATGTTGTTTCCATGTACTTCGTGACCTTTGCACCATTTCATTCCCCCGTTATTTATGTTAGCCCAGCACTAGTATCATTTTTCAGGCTCTGCATCAACGTGGGTTGTTGAGTCTTTCGGAAAACCCTGCACAATTCTATGACAGAGATTAATGTCTGAGACAAAACTTGTGACACTTCCATAAAACTCACGAATTAATCTCGCTCAGTTAGAACTTGCCTGTCCACATTACCGGCATCAATGAATTCATTATCCTTGATTTGCAGTTGTAACTGTACAACGCAGTAAAAGTGCAGTGAAGTGATCATTTTGAGGATGCCAATCAAATGAAATTCAGTTGGCAGTGAATGCATGACCATGATCCAACCTTTCTGAAACTTCTAATGGCTGGAATGACTACCAGCCAGTGACTCGGATCTGTATAATCATTATCCGCTTATAAAGGCTGGCAGGGGTCCACTTTAATTCATGCCATTCAGCCTGCCTCAATCCCCTGCACTTTGATTACCAGTGTAACTTATACACAGAAATCACCATTTCTCTCGCACGGAACTTGGCTTTGGAACATTTGGGCAGGAAGACCCCGAACCATTGATTATAACTCCACCTTGTACATCCTGATCCCCACGAGACTAATCTCTAAAATACGAGACGAAATTCTTTGTTCTGCCCTCTGTAGCTGTATCATCAGTTTCCTGTTGCACAGACAACAATCAATGAAGATAATTAACTGTAATTCCTGTGCGATAGTTGTCAACGGTGGGGGTGGCAAGGTGGCGCAATGATTACCATTGCTGACTCACAGTGCCACGGATTCGGGTTCGCTTACTGCCTCGGGCGACTTTTGGATGGAGTTTGCACATTCTCCCCCGTGTCTGAATGGATTTCCTCTGGGGGCTCTGCTTTCCTCGCACAATACAAAGATATGCAGTATCGGTGAATTGACCACGCTGAAGTACCCATTGTGTTCAAGAATGTATACATTATGTGCATTAGCCTGGAGTAAATATAGAATAGTTTGGTCTTCTGCTGAGTGGCTTACTCTTTGGAGCGTTGGTGTGGACTTGTTGCTTAATAGTTTCTGTTTCCACACAATAGAGATTCTATCAATGCAGACCCGTTCTCACGGTTGCATTCGCCGCCACCTACTGCAATATTTGAATTTCCACGACAGTGCAGACAAATTCCGAACGACTACCGTTTAAGATGTTGTTGATGATATCAAAGATATCAGTCCATGATCAGTTAGAATGCAGAAATGCGATAACGGCTTTGCGTCGTGGTGCATTTACAACATTGCTCTGAATGACAACAAAACAAAATAACTGATCATTTACTTCATGAAGAAGGGTGTCAGGTTGTCGGGGAGGGGGTGGGGGGCGGGCGGAGCATGTCTCCATCTACTTTAATGGAACTGATGTTTAGAGGTTGGAGATCGTCAAGTTCTGCGGAGTGATGATAACCAACATACTGTCTTGGACCTCTTACATAGATGTGATGATCAAGAAGGCATAACTCGCCCTCTTCTACCTCTAGTGGCTCCGGAAATTCGGCATGTCCAAGGACCCTCACCCACGTTTACAGGTTCAGAATAGAAAACATACTGGATGGCTGCAGAGTGGCCGGATCCGAAAACTGCTCCACCCAGGTTAGCAAGAACCTACCTCAGCTTGTGTATACAGTCCGGCCATTCCGGAAGCTAACTTCCATCCACGGACATGATTCACACCTCATGTTGCGACTGAAAGGTTGCCAACATCATCATTCAACCATGCCACGCAGGTAATCCTCTCCTCCAACCTCTTCCACCATTCAGAAAATACAGAAGCTTGAAATAAACACACCGACAGTTTCGAGAACAGCCTTTCCCAGCTGCCTCATGAACGCTGAAGGGATTCAGTACCTTCAAATTATGTTGATCATATTGACCTTAATTTGTACACCTCTTGTACAGTGTAACCTGAGTTTCACTCTGTCTCAGCACCCCAGGATCCATCTGTCCTTGTTTGCTCCTGTCTGTAATGCTCACGAAAAACGTGTCCCTTTACTTCGATACACTTGACTGAAATAAATCAAATCAAAATGCACTGACACATTTTGCCCTTCCATATCAAACATCTTGAAGTCACACCTGAGGGAATGGAGGGTTTTCTCACTGATGGTTTCACGTGATATCGATAAATTAACATTACCTGAACAGGAACGCAATGCAACTTTTTTTTTGCTCCTTTGTTGGTATAGGAGTCTCTGTTTTCCATATTTGAAACCATAGTGTCTCTCTTACTAAAATCATTGTACACAAAAAAAAATTGACAGTGCACTTAAATTCTGTGTGGACTTCATTCACTTCGATGTTGTGTATCGAAAATGACTTTTCGAATGAAGCTAAAATGAATGAAGGGTCCAGTGCTCAGACGTTTTTCAATTGCATTCTCTAACAGGCTGACGACTGAACATTTGCAACATTCTGAGCTGGTAGAATAAAATGACAACACCAATATGATAGAATTTTATTCCCCTTCAGTCCATGTTTGCTGATCTCAGTCTCTGCGACCGAGTTCAAGATTTTCCTCCCAAGGAAAAACGAAAACCCAGAAACAATATTGTATATGTTTCCAGGAATGTCACACACTTGAAACAAAGCTGTTTTTTTTCTGTCCTATATTCACAGGCATGTTTTTATTCATTCCTCATCGGTAAACACTCTCATTGTGACTTCCAACAATTGTGACAATGCTATGCCTTCCTGAGATGAGTTTGGTTCTATTTGTGTTGCAGAAGCATATTCCGTCAGCGGTGGTGAACTTTCTTGTCCTTCAGACAAGCATTCTTCAACAGTTTTGAGTTCTCAAAGGGTGATTTTTAATGTAAGATAGAAGATTCATGTGGTTGGGTCAGGTTCACACAGATCCAACGAGACTTTACAATTGCTTTCAGTGAGTTGGTGAGTTTAGCTAGCTTTTGGACCTGAATCCAGGAGTTCCCTCTCGCTAGGGATACTTCGTCTTCAACTTCATGAAGGACAGTTTGCTTTTTGTAATTTGTCTCTAACAAGGGTGTGTTATGAAATGCATCATACAATGCAACAATAGAGGATTTACGATAATATGATATAATATCTTGTCATGAATTTTAATATAACACAGGAACAGATCCTTGAGCACTTCAAGTCTGCACTGACACATTTTGCCCTTCCATAGAAAGATGTTTTCACTTTCCTCTAATTTCTTGTTATTCATGTATTCGTCCACATTCATGTTTTTTGAATGTTTCTATTATGTATGTTTCCAACATTACTTTTGGCAGCCGTTCCAAACATTCTCCATTTTTATGTTGCACTACATCTTGCACGACATTTTTTAAAAGCTGCCCGACCCGCACTATCGTTAAGCCTGTGTCTCCTACAATTTACACATCCATGATAAGTACTAGCTGAATGCATTCAGTCTGCCCATGCAGTTTAGAATCTCATAAAGATCTATCCGGTAATTCCTCCCCATTCATCATTCTAAAGAAAGCAACACCAGTCTATCCAATTCTATTTTTTAGGTGAAATCCCCATAAGAGAAAAACTCTACGTTCCGGTAAACCTTTTCTCTTCGCTGTCCACAACATTCATATCCATCTGGCAATGTGGAACCGGAAGTGTACGCAATATTCCAAGCGTGGCCAAACTATAATTCCATACAACTGCAGCAGAGTTGGTCGGCCTGATGTTCAATGCCACTGCCAGTGAAGGTAAGCGTGCTGTGGCTCTTTTTAATTACCTTATCAACCTGTGCTACCACCTTTTGCGATCCGTGGAACTGCACACACAGATCACTCTGCTGATCAATAATCCTGAGGGTTCTGCCAGTCCATACGTAATTTCCACCTATCCTTGGACTTTCAAGTGCAACACTTCAACTTTTGAACCAGTAAGTCATGACCTAATTTCTCGCAGGTTTAACTGAAGTCCATGTCGACAACATGAATAACATTTGCCTCATCAATCGTTTTCGTCAACTGCTCAATATACTGTACCCATTATTGAGGCATGATTTCCCAGTTCAAACCCGTGATCTGTCTCGTAATAAGTTAGTTTGCTTCTAAATGCATTAGATCTTGTCCAAGTTTATTGTTTATTACGATAATCGATGCCCCTCATGATGTTATTAATCTGTTCAGGTCACCCTTCGCATTTGATGCTGCAGGGAAAACCGCCACAGCCGATTCAGCCTCTCCCCATCGCTGAAACCCTCCAACCCTGGCACCACAGTTACAAATCTTTTCTCAATGCTTTGAGTTTTCGCAACATCATTTTTTAAAATGAGAACAGAATTGTAAGCAATATTCCAAAAATGGTTTTACCAATGCCCTGTAAGGCCACATCATGACATTCCAAATTCCTCATCCAACATTCACGTCATTTGTCATACCTATCCTTCATTCTCGCAGGGGTTTGCCTCTGTTGAAGTCTTACCAATGCCCTTTTAAGCCCTCTTGCATGTCCACTTAGAATTTAATCTCAAAAAGCCATCTTCAATGAAAATGTTCCAGTTCTCCACTACCATCGTTGCATTTGCCTGCCCTTGATCTTCTGCCAAAGACTACAAATATCCCTTTCCAAGAGTACCTTACAAAATACTTTATTATGATCACTATTCTCTAAATTCTCCATCATTGAAATTTCACTCACCTGATCGTACTCACTTCATAAATCTAATTCCAGTATAACTGCATCCCTTGTTGGAAATTATACATCCTGTGACAACAAACCATCCTGAATTGTCTTGACAAAGTCTGCCTTATTCAAGGCCATGGAAAGCAGAGAGTCCCAACCAGTGCAGGTGAAGGTAAAATCACCAAGTACAACAACCCACACTACATTTAATGGAGGGCAAATGGAAAATAATGTCGGTCTCGTTCGTTTTTAAAGGAACTAAATCAATGTTTAGTATCGAGAACATCTCCATAATATACTTTTGCAGTTTGCGTTTGCTCTGATCTGAAGCGAATTAACTGCATGTTAAGTTTTGCTGTGAAACTCGGTCCTTTGGACATAATCACTTGACCATAGCAGACTCATGGGAATACGTCAATTTTTAATTATTTGTCTACTGTTGCATATATGTTAACTATATAAGGAGAACTATTGATTCAACAGCGGACTCTCAGACGTCCAACTAAAATATCTAACTTACTTAGGCACCAGCCTAAAAAAGCTCCACAATCGACTGTGATTCCGATTTCTAGAAAGTTCTTCAACTATTCCAGTTATGATGAAATATGGAAATCTGGTCTATTCAGAATGATTTCCATGAGCACCGTCACTTCTTTTTGCCATCTTTGTTCAATACATATGACCTTTACCTCGGTTGCGTCCCTTCCCAAAGTCTACATGTAGAAATACATGCAATACACAGTAATTCCCTGAGACAGCGACCAACAAAGGGAGAGGAGTGACGTTGACAGGACATGAAAGGATGGTGTTTTGTATTTTCTATGTTCAACACAAATTTACAATTTCCAGGTGGATGAAGAAAAATATTAATTTTGAGGGACAGGATATAATTGGAACGAGGTTTTCCATTTTGGATTTTAGTTGAAATTGGTTTTATGTTTAACTTACAGCAAGGTGTGCATTCAGGGTTTACTTACATTTTAATGAAAACTTACAGCTATTCTCAAGGGGCACTTTTAGTGTTCAGCTCATACGCGTTATGTGATAAGAAACCCTTTTATTACTTTTCTTATTTTATTCATATGAAGGTGATCATTTATCAAGAGGGAGATGATAGCTAGGCCATGGTGACTGTCGAAATCTATGCAGCAAGAAGGTGTGAAATTCCGTAGGAAATATGTTTGGTGTAAATTAGACAAGAGATGGAGTCTTGATGAAATGCATTGAAGGATTTTGAGAGAATAAGGTTTACCAGAGCACTGGAGACGGAAGACTCTAATATTGCTTCTAGGAAAAAGCGTGGACTGCAGATGCCAGAGATCAGGGTCGAAAAGTGTGGCGTTTGGAAAACACAGCCGGTCAGGCAACATCCGAGGAGCGGGAGACGAGAAAGTGACGTTTACAAATGCTAAAGGTCAGAGACAAAAAGTGTAGTGCTGGAAAAGCCTCATTCCTTTTGAAGGGTTTATTACAAAACGTCGATTCCCCGTTCCTCGTAACGTCCGCAGCGGCTGTGCATTTCCAGCGCAACACTTTTCGACTGCAATATTGCAAACGCCTTGGTCACAGAAAATTGCAAATGTGAAAGTAAAGATTAGAGGCCAGGCATGTTAATTAACTTCAGAAGCTGAAAGAAATCGTTCGTCACGATAGAATCGTTTGTCACATAGGGTACAACAGCTTGAATAGAAATAATTGATTTCCGCTATTTAATTTGTGCATAACAATGTTGTTGAAACTTTTGCAAGTGCTAGTCGAAAGGCTTGATGCATTCTTCACCAGGTTTTGATGGCTTGTGTAACTCTTTGTTTTATATTTAATTGGGAATCTGCAGTGTATTTGACGTTAATGAACTAAAAACACTGGGAAAATCCTCTCCATGCTCTCAGTTGCACTTTTTCTTAAATCGTCGAAGCGCTGATTTGATGGGACAGTCAATTGCATTCTTGAGCTGCTCTCCAAACTTGCACTGAGTTGCTCCACATATAAATAGGCATGTGCAGCACCTTAAATTGCACAACAAGAAATCGATGGTTTACAATGTCAGCCCAGATTTTTTTATAATCCTTTGCATTTGTTCCTGTACGCTAAAATATAAGACATACATAAAATGCGCCATCCACAAAATAACGTAACTGCTGGATATGGTGAAGAGTAAAATCACAGAAGTCCTCTTGCTCTCCATTCCTGCATCGTGGTAATTGTCTTTGCTGGTCTTATATCTCGGTCTCTTACGGATATAACAGTTCATTAAATGTATCGAGTGGTTAGAGTGCTCAGCGAAAAAAAAAACATATAGAAGCTTTGGAGTTAAAACCATGTTAAAATTATGAAATAACGGCCAACCAGGATCAGGAGAATAGAATGGCTGACATAACAGAACCATAGCACATTGTTTATTCTGTCTCCAGGTTCCTCGGCAATACAGTGAGGTATGCTTTTCTTTTAAAAAAAATCAGAAGAGAACACCGGTCCTTGTTAGAACCACAGATGCTGTTTTTCAGTCAAAACATATTACCTTTGGACACTGAGAACAAAGGGCTATAAACGGATAAAAGGAAAAATTAACGGTGAAACAGACTAAACGTTTTATTTTTGCCCAATGCAAGGCATGGATAATATTACAAACAGTTGTATTGAGAAACAAATATGACGGGAAATAACAGTAAGTAGTCTCTGACAGAATGACATCTGTGATAACAAATTGATCTGCCATTGACAGAGTCAGCAAGTAACGAGAGGTACAAGTTGAAATGCCTAATTTCCATGGGGCAGGATGAAAATTGCCACTACACTTACTGCAGGTGAAACAGAATAACAAAAGAAATGTGTGTTAAACTATTCAACAAGAAATGTTTCAACACTTTAACTTGACTTTGGTTAATTAGAATTGAAGCATTCAAAAATCTCTGATGAAGGCGAGGAATCCACAGAAATCATGCATTAACAAAATAAATTAATTTCAAATGGTGATTTTGTTATGTGCACGTCAAAGATGGTGAAAGCTCACTCACATGTCACCGATGGCATGTTTGGCCTAACAATGTCCTGAGGATAACTTGGTCAAACTAGGCAGAGATGGTGCACTGCCATGAAAGGAATTTTAAATGGAAAATTACAGGGCAACTCCACGTTCATGAGAAATTAAGTCACTCATGTTTTGGAACATTATTGAACAATTGAGGCAGCGCCGAGATCTTGCGATCTTGCACAATGGAAAAATTTACTTAGGTGATTTGATTGATTTTTAAAATTAGTGGATATAAGCAATACAATAGATATAGTAAATTATGACTTACTTAAGCCTGAGGAGTTGCATCAAAATAATGCCAGATATTTGAAGATCGGGCTGATAGTTGATACATAACACAGGTTAGTGAAATGGGAATGAATTGCATGCAAACACCTTGACAGAAGCTGTGGAATTCTCTTCTGCAAGGAATGGCAACGTGTATATTTTCATTCACAATTACATTAAACAGTGAAGTTAAAAGAAACAGAAACATTTTTTTGACAAGATATGGAGGTATATGAAAAGAAATTATGCCTCATTCAACGGAAAAATTGAACAGTGTGTCTGCATATATGCCGAAATTTCAGAAGAAGCGTTTGAAAAAGCGGTTAAATTTGAATTGAAATTAATCAATTAAGTTTTACAATGGTTGAAAGACAATGTCTTCCAGTTCCACCTTGGGATTTACATACATGTGAATAACCATAAGTAACATAACATTTAGATTGCATACAACATCCATTGTTACATTTTAATGGAAACAACATACCCGATTCTAAGATTAAAAAAAACACATCCACGGGCTTAACTCGAATTCATCTCCAGTTCCCTTTAACTGTATTCTTAAAACACCCTAAGTATATTTGTAGAAAGGCAAATCCCATGATTCATCTGTTTCGATGGTAATAATTTCACTTATTTCATCCTAACTTCCAAAACTGTGGCATTCTTTACTTTCTACACTTGTGATTATAACGTCCTCTTCGCTGTTATTGTTTCAAAATTCCCTCAAGATAATATGTTTCGATTAAGACACTTTAATGGCATATATCTTTCAATCAGAACGCATCTTACTACAGCATGAAAGAAGTTTCCAAAGTAGGCAGGCTTCTCATTTCAGGTGTTAGTCTGTTACAACATATTGAGCTGCCTTCAGTATATGCACTTGTTGCTTGAATGAAGTCAACAGTCTGAGTAGAGTACTCCCGAAGGATTTTCCGAAATGGTCTTTGTGACGGTAGGTTTAGATATTATTTCAAGACATGATGAGTCACAACTCACTGGTGTAATGCTGGAACTCTCAGCGTCATATTACGATTTACAGATCTGATATCATATAAAAAGCGCCACAAGTGGATTGATCTTCAGACTCAGGTTGGTCTAAACTGCCAATAAACTTTCCCTCGTGTAAAGGAGTCATTTTTTTCTTTTGATTCATGTCTGCTGCCTGACAGCACCCCACGGACACGTGTTCAAATTGAGCCTTTGGCGACTCTCTGAGTTGAGATTACAAGTGCTTGCATGGGCGTCCGTTTGTGTCTGGTCTCCTCCCACCTTCAAAAGATGGGCAGAACCGGTGGATTGGTAAAGTTAGATTGTCCGTCAGAGTTCACGGACGTGCAAATGTATTCAGCCATTGGGATGGGCGGGATATTCTTTAGAGATTCAGCCTTTAAGGACAGACGATTTGTACTGTCGTGATGCTATGAATTGGATGCAGTTACAGGTAAATAAATATCATTAGCCTGCATTTAAGGTAATGAATTAGCCCTATAGGCGTTTATAAGCTCCGGTTTCCACCGCAGCCAAACATATCGGGGAGAAATAGGTTCTCCTATCCTGCTCTTGTGGTGATCTTTCTGGGCCTTCTGCTGGGAAAGTGTGTTGCTTAAGTCGTCTGTTCCAAAATGTTTGCACTGTTTTCTCAGAGAAACGTGGTTGTTGGATCACTCATAAAGTGTCCAAAACTCCTCTGTTAAAAGATACATTTTGCAACAATTTGCGAACTTGTTTTCTTCTGATTTCTGGTGATTTTTGTAAATAGAAAATGTAGAAGTTTGTTCTAACTGAAGAAGAACGGCATAATTCCATCGAATCGTGACTTCTATTCAGCTCAATCCCCGGAGAAACAAGTTCAGAGTTGTTGGAAAGCAAAATGTGTATTGATATATTATAACTTGTCACTAGTCTAGAAACCAATGACATTTTTGCTGCCGTTGAAAACAGTATATGTACATTCTTTTAGCCAAATCGTCTGCAACTGAAACTTCGTTTACTACTTTCTCAAACTATTATAGATGCATTTTCGGCGAGGCTGTCACTGTTGTTACTTTCAATGTCTATGATTTCAAGCACTGTGATTTAATACAGCCCTTTATCTTTTACAATCACAGTTTTCAAACATGCGAAAAATAAAACCAGACACGATCTATGTCGGTTATAATAAAACACCATTCCAGAATGAAATGCTTTACCTGCACGTTCACCTTTCAGAATTAAATTTTCACCATTTAAATTGATGTGAAATGGGCTGGGAACTAGAAAAGAAGATGAGTAGACTGTGAGATTGAAAATGGAGAGCGTAACCACAATAAAGTTGGCATTCCCAAGCCGAAGAGTCGGCAGAGAGCAGATGAATGCAAGAGAGCTGGCGGCCTGAAGTGCATATTTGATGGAAGTAGGAGAGTGAATAAGGAAGATGAACTTCGGGTATGGATTAGTGCTTGGGTGGATAACGTTATTGCGATCACAGAGACAAGGTTGAAGGAAGGGCATGTTTCGCAACTAGATGTCCCAGGATATAGATGCTTCAGACAGGAGAGGAGTGGAATAAAAAGAGAAGTTTGAGGAGTTTCATCACAACTATGATATCACAGCTATGCTAAAGGAGGACACCATGGAGGCTCGAGCCGAGGGTCGACTGAGAAATCATTAGCCTTCGATTCCATTGTTGGGGCTGTACGACAGGCCTCCCAAAAGTCAGCGTGAGGGAGAAGAACAAATAGGTGAACAAAAAATGGAAAGTTGCAGAGCCAACACTATGGTGGTGATGGGAGATTTTAATTTTCTGAAATTTGACAGGGGTACATTTAGTGTCAGAGATCTGGATTAGAGAGAATTTGTGAAAAGCATCCAGGAAAGTTTTCTAGAGCAGGATATCAATCGTCCGACGAGGAAAGGGGCCATATTGGACAGGGTGTTAGAGAGAGAGAGCCAATCCAGGTGGTAGAAGTTGCAGTGTGGGATTTCTTGGGGACAAATGACCACGATTCTATAAATTGTAGAATACTCGCAGACAAAGATGAGAGTGGCCCTAAGGGACGAATTTTAAACTGAACTAAGGTCAATTGTATCAGAAGTGAACTGGAGCTGTGAAATTTGAATTGGGAGCAGGTATTTGAATAAAAGTCCACATTTGATATGTGGGAGGCTTTCAAAGATAGTTTGAAGATATTATAGACCAGGCATGTTCCTTTGAAAACAAGAGATTGGAAAGGCAACATACGTGGCCGGTGGATGGCAGTGGAAATCGTTCAAATAGCCAAGATATAAAGGGAAGCAGACATATGCTCCATGCAGCTAAGAATGGAATGGACCTTGGAGGAATATTGGGAGAGTAGTGGTAATCTTAAATGATAAATCAAGCGGCCTAAGAGGGATCCTGAAAAACCTTTAATGAGCAGAATGAAGGACATTCCCAAGATCTTTGATTCGTATGTAAGAAGCAAGATGGACTAGCGCAAGGTTTAGTCCACTAAAGGCTCATGAGAGAAGGTTGTCTGTCGAAACTGAGAAAATGAGTGAAATTCTCAATGATTAATTGGCATCAGTGTACACTGAGGAGTGGAACATGATGATGAATGTTGAGATTAGAGATAGAATTTTGCTTACTATGTATCACGTTTTCATAAGGAGGGACGATGTTCCGCCCCCAACATGGCCACTCCCAAAGCCACATCCGGTCCTCACATCATCGCTGATGCCACACGCTCAGTGACTTCCGTCATCCCTACTGCCGTGTCTGCCACCACTTCCGCCCCCACCAGCGCCACTCATCTGTAGTCTGATGACACGCCCCCCACAGACCCCACTGTCACTATCCCCACCCCCCAGAACCCTGAGGGCCACATTACCCCTGCTCTTGACTCAACCTCCATTCCCCCACCATCACACCCACTCCAGTTACAGGCTCTTCCCCCACTCCCAGCTCCACACCCACACCAGATCCCAGCTCCCAGCCTTGCCGGGTTTTCACCATTCCCCCAGACCTCCCCCTCACTGAGGACAAACGATCAGTCCTCAGCAAAGGTCTCACCTTCATCCCCCTCCTTCCATGCATCAATGAATGTAATACACGCCGTGACATTGAACAATTCTTCTGTCGACCCCGCCTCCGAGCTTACTTTCACAATCAGGATTCCCACCCCCTTCTGAGGACCCCTTCGCCCACTTCCAACACACTGCATCCATCTGGCCACCCCACGCTGGCCTATTACCTGCCCTCGACCACTTCCTTTCCAACTGTCGCCGGGACATTAACTGCCTCAACCTGTCTACCCACTCACCCACTCTAACCTCTCACCCTCACAACGCACAGCCCTCCAATCCCTTTGCTCCAATCCCAACCTAAACCATTAAGCCCGCGGATAAAGGGAGTGCAGTGGTAGCCTGGCGCACTGACCTCTACACCACTGAAGCTAAACGCCAACTCGAGGATACCTCTTCCTACTGCCACCTAGACCATGACCTCACCCCCCATCACCAAACCATCATCTCCCAGACCATACAGAACCTCATCACTTCAGGAGATCTCCCACCCACAGCTTCCAAACTCATAGTCCGGGAACCCTGCACTGCGCGGTTCTACCTCCTTCCCAAGATCCACAAGCCTGTCCACCTTGGCCGACCCATTGTCTCAGCATGCTCCTGCCCCACTGAACTCATCTCTACCTACCTCGACACTGTTCTATCACCCCTAGTCCAGGAAATCCCCACGTACGTTCGAGACACCACCCACGCCCTCCACCTCCTCCAAGACTTCCGTTTCCCCAGCCCACAACGCCTCATCTTCACCATGGATATCCAATTCTTCTACACCTCCATCTGCCATGACCAGGGCCTCCAAGCCCTCCGTTTGTTCCTCTCAAGACGTCCTCAACAGTACCCTTCCACCGACACTATCATTCGTTTGGCCGAGCTGGTCCTCACCCTTAACAATTTCTCGATTGAATCCTCCCACTTCCTCCAGACCAAAGGGGTAGCCATTGGCACACGTATGGGCCCCAGCTATGCCTGTCTCTTTGTTGGCTACGTAGAACGGTTGATCTTCATTAATTACACCGGCACCACTCCCCACCTCTTCCTCCGCTACATTGATGACTGCATTGGTGCCACCTCATGCTCCCCCGAGGAGGTTGAGCAATTCATCAAATTCACCAACACATCCCACCCTGACCTTCAATTTACCTGGACCATCTCTGACACCTCCCTCCCCTTCTTGGACCTCTCCATCTCCATTAATGATGACCAACTTGACACTGACATTCTTTTACAAACCCACCGACTCCCACAGTTACCTGGATTACACCTCTTCCCACCCTATCTCTTGCAAAAATGCCATCCCGTATTCCCAATTCCTCTGCCTCCGCGGTATCTGCTCCCAGGGGGACCAGTTCCACCGCAGAACACACCAGATGGCCACCTTCTTTAGAGACCGCAATTTCCCTTCCCACGTGGTAAAGATGCCCTCCAATGCATCTCGTCCACATCCCGCACCTCCACCCTCAGACCACACCTCTCCAACCGTAACAAGGACAGAACGCCCCTGGTTCTCACCTTCCACATTACCAACGTTCGCATAAACCAAATAATCCACCGACATTTCCGCCAAATCCAAAAAGACCCCACCCTCCGGGATATATTTCCCTCCCCACCCCTTTCCGCCTTCCGCAAAGACCGTTCCCTCCGTGACTACCTGGTCAGGTCCACTCACCCCTACGACCCACCCACCCATCCTGGCACTTTCCCCTGTCACCGCTGGAACTGTAAAACCTGTGCCCATACCTCCTCCCTCACTTCTATCCAAGGCCCTAAAGGAGCCTTCCACATCCATCAAAGTTTTACCTGCACATCCACTAATATCATTTATTTTATACGTTGCTCCCAATGCGATCTCCTCTACATTGGGGAGACTGGGCGCCGCCTAGCAGAGCGCTTTAGGAAACATCTCCGAGATACACGCACCAATCAACCACATCGCCCCATGGCCCAAAATTTCAACTCCCCCTCCCACTCTGCCGAGTACATGGAGGTCCTGGGCGTCCTTCACCGCCGCTCCCTCACCACCAGACGCCTGGAGGAAGAACGCCTCATCTTCCGCCTCGTAACACTTCAACCCCAGGGCATCAATGTGGACTTCAACAGCTTCATCATTTCCCCTTCCCCCATCTCATCCTAGTTTCAAACTTTCAGTTCAGCACTCTCCCCATGACTTGTCCGGACTTGTCCGACCTGCCCATCATCTTTTCCACCTATCCACTCCACCTTCTCCTCCATGACCTTTCACCTTCATCTCCTCCCCCACTCAACCATTGTACTCTATGTTACTCTCTCCCCACCCCACCCTCCTCTAGCTCATCTCTCCATGCTTCCAGCACACTGCCTTTATTCCTGATGAAGGGCTTTTGCCCGAAACGTCGATTTCGCTGCTCGTTGGATGCTGCCTGAACTGCTGTGCTCTTCCAGCACCACTGATCCAGAATCTGGTTTCCAGCATCTGCAGTCATTGTTTTAACCATGTTGTGCAGGCAAGACGATATTAAGCCCAAAAAATCCCCAGGGCCGGATGCGATCTTTCCCAGATCGCTGAGGCAGTTGGGAGAGGAAATGGCTGGAACCCTGGCAATACCTTTGTAACATTCCACGACACAGATGAAGTGCCAGAGGACTGTATGGTTGTTCATGCTGTCCCACTGTACAAGAAGTGAAGTAAGGACAACTACAGACCATTGAGCCTGACTTCAGTGGTGTGGAACTTGCCGGAGAAGGACATGGGGGACAAAATATTTCCTTTCCAATATTTGGAAAGAAAAGGGGTTACCAGTGAGAGGCAACATGTTGTAGTTTGGGGGGGATATCGTGCCAAACCAACTTAATCGAGTTATTTGAGGAAGTGACCAAGTTAATAGATGAGGACGGGTTGTTGATGTCATATCCATGGATTTAGAAAGTCGTTTGATAAGATTACCCACAATAAACTAACGGAGAAAGTGAAGTTACATAGTCTGCAGACGGTTCTAGCTAGGTGTCTAAAACACTGGTAGAGCAACAGGTGACAAAGGGCGGAAGTTGAATAGAGTTTTGAGAAATGGAGAAACGTGACCATTGGTGTTCCATAGGGATCAGTTCTACAGCCACTTCTGT
Organism: Hemiscyllium ocellatum; assembly: GCF_020745735.1. Classification (NCBI taxonomy): domain Eukaryota; kingdom Metazoa; phylum Chordata; class Chondrichthyes; order Orectolobiformes; family Hemiscylliidae; genus Hemiscyllium; species Hemiscyllium ocellatum. The sequence goes on from NW_026868287.1 coordinate 41,707, forward strand.
GTCTGATACATATAAATGATCTGGAAGATTGCATTGTTGGTCTGATAAATAAGGTCCAGGTGATATGAAGGTTGTTACAGTAGCAGAAAGCATAGCAATCTGTCAAACAATACCGGAAAATGTAAAAAAGAGTGTGCAAAATGCATATAGCATGCCTGCCCTCTTCAGACAGGATATTGAGCATATGAGCTGTCATGTCATGTTTAATTGTGCAAGAAATTGGTTTGGCCGCATTTAGAATACTGTGTACAGTTCTGTTTCCCATATTACCACAATCTGTGGATGCTTTGCAAAGGCTGCTGAGAAGGTTTACGAGGATGTTGCTTGGCATGGGAGGTTCTAGCTACGAAGAGAGGTTGAGGAGGTTAGGACTGTTTACATTCGAAAAAAGGAGATTGAGCAGGGACCTGATTGAGGTCTACAAACTATGAAGGGTGTCGGCAGGATGGATGGATACAAGCTTTTTCCCAATGTGAAGGATTCAATGACATGAGGTCAGGCATTCAAGGTGAAAGGTGAAAGGTTTCAGGCGATACACGCGGCAAATACTTTATGTGGAAGGTGTTAGGTGCCTGGAACGTGTTGCCATCAGAGGTTTTCGAGGCAGGCACAGTAGATTCATGTCAGGTGAATTTGGTAAGATGCATTGGTAGTTGAGATGCAGAGGGATACAGATGCTGAGGTGATGAGCCATATATTTAGACTGTTAATTTGGATTGACTCAGGCTTGGAGGGCAGAATGGCCTGTTCCTGGGCTGTAAATTTTCCTTGTTTTTTTGTTGTTGTTCTTCTATTAATGCGCCACAATTGGAGAAAGGCCCTTTGGCCCAAGTTGGTCCATGCTGTTCAAAATGTCCATCCGTGCTGAATCCATTATCATGCATTTGGCCCATATTCTTTTGCTGCTTTCCTTACAATTTATTGTCCAAATGCAATTTAAGTGTTGTTAACGTATTTGCTTCAACCATTTTCGTTGGCTGCTCATTCCACATGAGGACTACTCTGTTAATAAACAAGTTCACCCTCAAGTTCCGTTTTATTCTTTCCCAGCTAATCTTCAACTGATGCCATCTTGTCCTCGTTTCCCCAACCATGGCAAAAAAGACTGACTGCATTCACCATATTCCTGTGTCTCATGATTTTGTACACGTTTGTAAGCTTCCCACTCAGTCTTCAATGCTCAAAATACAAAAGAGAACTTCCTCGTCCAATCTCTCCCTATAACTCAGGCCATTAAGTCCAGGGAACTTCCTTGTCAGTAGATGCAATCTTTCTAGTTTAATGTCATATTCGCTATAACAGGTTGACCAAAACCTGTTGAAATACTCCAAGTGCCATCTCACCAACCTCCTGTATAACTGCAACATAATTTTCCAACATTTTTACTGTATGCCCTGACTGAAGACTTATTAGAGTGGTAAGCACAGCAGGTCAGGCAGTATCCGAGGAGGGGGACAATCGACGTTTTTGGCAAAAGCATTAATCAGGTATACATATTAGTTTGTTAATATAAAGTATGTGCAGTTCAGATCACGTTTACTGTAACAACTTCCATCTTGCCACATTGAAATACATACATAATTAAACACGACATTTGCTGTTTTTGGCCAACCAATCAGCACGCATAACAAAGTTTGAGCACTTACAACGTCAGTATATAATTGAGAAATAAATTATAAAGCCAAACATGTTTCAAGAAATGCTTTCTGGAACTCAGTCCACTCCAGCCACTTGGTCATTATCACCAATGAAATTGTCACCATCACAGTGAACTCAAATGGATTGGTGAAATATACTTTACACCTGTAAAATCCTGTTGATTCTGTCGAACCAACGGCATTGCAACGTCTCACGTCCTCTCTCACTTGTTGAGTGAATGAATAATATTCGCTTTCTCCTCATAAAATGGGACCATCCCATACCCAAATGTATTTTGGAACATACAAAATAAAACATACCAATCTCACAGACAATGTCTCTCTCCTTCGAAGTGGTGTTTCAGACTTTTCACAAATTCTCAATGCCTTAGTTTCTGGTTTTATTGTTGTTTCTTCGATTACATGTCTATCTCTTATGTGGAGAACTGATTCAAAGTATCAATTCAATTCATCGCCTTTTCAATATTTTCTATTATTACCTCTCGATTTTCACGCCGTGATAGGCCAACGCTCACTTTGTCAAATCTTTGCTTCTTTCAAAATGTTCAAATAGAAAATCCCATTATCTACTATTGCATCATTGAGTGTTTTCACTTCTGTAGTCATAATTGATGTTTTCTTTTTTATATGTATGTTTTGCCCACTCTTCCGACGTGAATCAATTTGTGCACAATTGAATGCATTTTTAAAAAATTTTCCTATTTTATTTTTCTCGTCTGGTTAATTATGGATTGCTTGGACTTTAATTAATTGTTGGAATTCATGACTCAGATTTGCCATTGTCTGGACAGTCATTATGCAGGTATTAATAGGAGCAAGCCTTGAGAAGATTTGAGCAGAGCATACATCATCGCACACTTTGAAGCTAAGCAGCATACGTGCGATGCCGTTGTAGGATTCCAACTCTCAGCTGACCGGACTCACTTCTTACATTTTCATGTGATGTGTGATAACATCCTTAAATAGACTGATTCGAAAATATTGAACTATCTGTGAACACACTTCTCAGGAAGTTGAATTCCCCACTAAATAGGAGCTCCAAGCCTGCATTTTTCTGCCGTCTGCAACTAACTTAGATTATTTTCATAAAGTGCAGAAGTAAAAGGTCTGTCCAGGTAAATTTGGACTGTTAGGACATGATCTAACTCCAGGATAACTCTTCAATTTCTTCACTGCATACATAATGCAAATTCCATCAGGCACCTTACATCTCCGAGACATGGAAACGCTTTCCCTTGTTTCCACCTGACACAGACCCGACCCACTTGCATCCCTCAATGTACAAATCCCAATATCCCACGTTGTAGCGGATCATTTCTGTGTTCTTCATCTGATCATCGGACAGGTGGAAAAGGCATAATGCTATCTTCTCTCAACCTTTCATCCAAAGGCGAATGTCAACACGATAACGCCACGATCCATGTATCTGTCTATCAATGAATTCTGAGCAGCTTTCTTTGTTGCAGCTGCAGAGGTAAAAACTTAGAGGAAAAGTATTTCACTCAGTATAATTGAACAGTACAACATTTTCACCTCTGCAATTTCTCTCAAATATGAAACACGCAGAGGCACTTGCATTGACTGTGATGACCCAAAATTTTCTTCGAAAATAGAACTGTTTAATTGCTGTTAACAATCTGCATTCAGGAATATGGTTCAGTATAGATGTGTCAGATAAAACGTGTTTTCTGTACCAGGTGTATATTACTGCTTCGTTATCTATTCAGTGCATTGTTGAAGACAGTGATTTCTCATTCCTGTACGCCATTTGCATTAACAAGCTGGCCCTGCACATGTTAGTGATATCCAGGTCGTATAATTTAACCGTCCGTAATCCTGTCGCAATATCTACCATCAGAGGGTAGCTTCCATTGAGGGCTGCTTCAACTGTGTACAGAATTTTAGGAAAAGTAGTAGCTTAATAACTCAGGCAGCCAGTGAGCTGAAAGCAAATGTTATTTTTTGAAGGCACAAACACAAACATAAAAAAAATCACGACATTTTTTCTCCACAAGGCAGTGCCATTCTTTAGATTGTTACATAACGGTAATTATTAGCACAGGATGCGGTCATACCTATCACATATTTGTTAAGATGCAAAAGACGTACCCCTCATACTATTGAATAATAAAATCCCAGAAAAGTTCGTCTTGCTTTGTAACCTGATAAAAATGAGTGGGTGATAGAAAATGCCCGAATTCCACTTTTCACAGAAAGAAAATCGTGTTTTCTAACTCTCACAGTGAACAATAAACAAAACGTATTAACAAATCTGAGCACCTTTTCAAAGAATAATTACTATCTGAACCCAATTGTTTTGAACTGCCTCTCCTGTAGGACAATAATTAGCCATTGTTTCTACTTTACGTCTATGCAGTTTCGTATGCTTTCTTGCTGTCAGTCTTCTGAATCTGTTGCTTCTGAATGTCATGCTGAATCTGCTGTCTTCACTATGTGTCATCTTCTGACTTTGTTTTAAACTGTTATTTTTTTACTGGAAAATTGTACTTTGATAGATATTGCATCCTGAGAGAATTTTGTTCGAGAGCTCCTTTCAGATGTGCTCTCAAATTCGATGGTAATTCCTTTTTCCAACTTTCAAAATATCCTTATTTCTTTATCCAGAATACATCTGAAATTCGTATATTAAGATTGGTTTCAGGCAGTCAACGTCATCATATTTTATATTCGATTCGCTTTAAAAAGTTGAGAGTTTGTTTGAAATGAATTGTTAAGATTTAAATTGTAGTGAAAGCAGCAACCAAAACTCAGGTACTCATTCATCAGCCAAGTTTGGAACAGCCCATCTATTAACTGTTATGTGCACTGGCAGTGTTTCCTGTAACATAAACTCAGAAAATGGTCTTAAAGGGACTAGTTATTCTTCCGTCTACGTAACAGAATGAAAAAAAAGCATCACATCTCATACAATTTTACAGAAGGTTGATTGTTGATGGCGCACTTGCCAGTTCAGCCAATAACAGCAAGTGTATGACAATAAATTTTAAACAGACTGCTGATTCGGTAGTGCATTTCTATCTAAAATTTCTCTTTTTTAAATGGAGGCAAAACTCACTATATTAACCGCTGAGTCAGTAGAATCTCAAAGCATTCAAGTTATATGCTATTAGATCCCGATAACATGTTGCAGCAGGTGACAACATGAATGCGAAGCATGCCATGACAATCAATTCCCTGTTCTGGTGCCACATATTGAGTAACCAGTTTCAGTTGCAGAATTGTGATCGCAACAATTTAATCATTTGTTTTCTTTGAAATGCAATTTCCCAACCTGGGGATAATTCATTCAGCACCAGAGAATGCGCTCTTGTGTCTCATGCTGCTTCAGCAGCATCCTGTTGAGATTATGATCATTCAGTCATTACTATAGGAATATTGACTCTCTTGTTGCTTGGTTCTTTTCCCCGGCCGTGGATTACTTTTTTTAATTCGCAAATGATAGTTATCCTTTTAATATTTACAGAATACTTGTGATTCGTTTTAAAACTGTGCATTTCAAGAGCCATGACTAATAAAAAATTATTTGCAGTGCTTTGTACAGTCAGAAAAATGTAGTGGGGCAACTTTACAAGGGATATCAGTGACTGTAAAGGCACAATGGGCCAAAAGACCGAACAATCTGTTCTGGAAAACTTGCTACAGAACACCTAGTAATGTACACTTCTGGAAGAGTGTCTTGGAGATGAGTTAGAGAAAATACTCTTCAGGATGATGCTGGGTAAAAGAAAAATATAAAATGTGAAGTGCTAATAATGAAGGGCAAGAAAACCAATGTCTTTTGCATCAGAAATGGAATGGAACTCTGCGTTACTGACGTTCATGTGAAAAGTTTTAACTCGGCATTTTGCGCATTTAATAACAGAGATGGTGAACGTCCACTCAAAGTATATCCACTGAAAATCGTAAAATAGAACAAACCAATGCTGAACTCGATGGATGGTGAGGGACAGAAAAACATAAATTAAAACATGTCACTAAGACTGATCTTAAGGAGCAAACTCAAAGCTTATTGCTTTGTTGAAGTCTCCGTCATGGATGACCTTAAAACCTGGTGACTGCCTGATAATAAAAAAAAACAGTTCTATCATTGCTCTGAATAGGAAACAATGTTCTTTTTTGTTTCTTGGCCAGCACATGACAGCTCGCGCTTTATGATTTCAATCAGCAATATAACACAGGCACTCTACTTCATTAGGATTGATAAGCAAAACGTGAACCAATTTTGATGTGTTTGTTAAACCTTCATTTGTCGTGTTCTCACACTAAAGTTCGACGTGCCTCACATGGTGACCGAGAAAGAAAAAAATGAATAAGTATCTAACCTGTAATTCAGTCTCTGGGCAAAGTCCCCTGATTGTCTCACCTAGATCTAGACTGTAGAACCTTGCTTTGTTTACTCATGAAATGACTGCTTGATCTGACTGGATCGTTCAGTACTTGTTCGAGCTACACTCTAATCTTGGATTGTGCCTAAACAACGTGTTTGTGCAGCAATTAAGATTCTCGTGCATAATTCTGTGGTTTTCAAATATAAGATTAGAAGTAATGTCATCCTAACGATTGTTTCCATGCTATACATCTCTATGACTATGACTCTATGCTATTATATGGAAACATAAAACACAAAATGAGGAAACATCACAGAAGCACTTCACAGGAGGGTCCCAAGCACTGAGGATGTCAACTAGACAGGGGACGAAACGTCCGCAACACAAATTCGCAACTCGGTGAACAAAGCCACAACAACGAGCACCCGAGCTACCAACTTTCTCACAAACTTTCAAAATACAAAATTCGCTGATCAAAAGAGGATGAAGGGCGGCACAGCACTGCAGTGGGTCGCACTTCTCCCTCACAGGACACGTGTCGTGAAATCCATTCCGCCGTTGGGCTACAGTTTGCCTGAAGTTTTACCTGCCCCCATTTCTTTGTGGGTTTCCGCTGGCAGCTGTGGTTTCCTCCCACGGCCCGAACATGCGCAGGTGAGGTGACTTGCTCATAGAGTTCAGGGATATTGTAGGTTAGGTGCAATAGCCATGGGTAATGTAGAATGAAAGAAAAAGGTTCGTGGAATGATCTGGGTGAGATGCTCTTCCTCAGGCTCGTGTGTAATTGTGAGCTGTATGGCCTGTTTCCACACTGCAGGGATTCTATGAAGCTGGAGGTTATTGTGAATTTTATATCACCAATATCATTTAACCTGATATTTCTGCATCATTGCAATGTTTTTTAATGCCCTGAATTCTCATGCCATTACGGACACGACTGATCATCAAAATATATCAGACCGTTGAGTACCAGAGTGAACACGAATGAGACAAACGTTTCAAAAAGGTGGTAAGTCAGTAAAATAATTTATTTCTAAAACATTTACTTCTGATCGCAAAACTATGATATTTATCAACTATCTCTCCAAGCTCATATGTAAATTACCCGAAGTTGTTTTCAAAACAGCGCAAAATGCAAGTACTTGCCATGATCATAACTTTCGTTTTTTGTCATCTGCTGGCAATAAAATGGATATAATTTGATCGGAAAACAATTTCATAATGAATGAAACTGAACAGTGTCGAATTACGAAGGAGAATAACATTCAAACTCACATGGAGTGATGTCCATGAAGGCCAGTAGAGGACTATGATAACAGGAATGGGCTGTCGGGGTGAAGAGTTGCACCGGACTGAAGAGCACGTTGTCGTCGGCATGCTGGCTAGGAATATAAGCAGTGCATCTTTGCAACGTTTCTTTCCTTCCCTTCTCCTTAAAACAAAACAGGAAGTTGTGGGGTCGATAGATGTGACATTACAAAATTGGTTGAGAGCAGCGATAGAAGTAAGGTTCTAGCTTGAGAGGCTTTGGAACACAACGACCCCTACCCCCAAATGTTACCCATAAGCGCAGGTAAAGTTATTTAAACTTTATTTTTAATTTTACAGCAGTTAAGATGGCAGTTGGGCCAGTCACGTGCTCGCCGTGTAGGATGTGGAAGCTCTGGCGGACTTCCATTGTCCCTGATCATGCAGCCGTGGAAGTAAACCGAGCTGCAGTTATTGGGAGACCGTGTTACGGAGTTCAAGCTTGATGCACTCAGTATTGTCTGAGATGCAGACTGCTTCATAGATACGAGTTTTAATCAGGTGGTCCCAACGGAGGTATAGGACGAGAGTAACTGGGTGATCACAAGCAAAAGCAAAGGGAATTTGCAGAGAACGCAAGAATGCCATGTGGACATTCCCCTCAGAAAAAAAAGTATACATATTTGGATACTGTTCGGAGATGGGATGACCGTTCAGAGTAAAACAGCAGTAACCAGGTGGGTGGCACTGCGACTCGCTCTGGAACAGAGCAGAAAAGGGTAAAGGAAAACAGGACATTTGTAATAGGAGAGTTGGTCGTTAAGTGGAACCGAAAATGCTCCTCCTCATTATGAACCACCAGCCTATTCTTTTTTGTCACCCACAATATTGTTTATTATTCCGCCCACCCTATCCTCCATATTTCCATCGTCATCATTTATGAATATCATAACAAACCTTGATTTTCCTTCTGTTCTCCAGATGTGAGTCACAGAGGAAGAATTGACAAACTCAGTCCCTTGTTTTTCTTACACTGTTGAATTTATACGGTAATGCAGTTGAGTTCTTTCTGAGAGAACCATAAGAAATATTTTGGGCATGGAGCTGAATTCTCCTTTTCCACTCTGTCCCACTGCTTGTTTTAATCATAAGGCTTGTAAGTCATTAATGTTGGACTCGGTTTTGGTATCTTATCCCGCAACATTTGTATTTTACGTGCAACTGGAACATATTGTTGATAACATTCCCCGCAATAGTCAATAGCAGAAGGAACTTTTCATCTGCAGGATGGGCACAAACCCATTCTTGAAGATTGTTTGTAATAGCTAGAGTGCTTGACAATGAGGAATCATAGCCAAGGGGATCAAATCATAATTTCATGACTTCTTTGAATTGGAAGCATACTATGAGGAAAAACAAAACACTCTCTGTTCTTCAAATTGTCAGACAAGTGAAAAGAAATGCTGACACAACACAATATGTGAGAAAAAACACATGTCGTATACATGTGTAGAGACAGAAATACAGGGCATGTGTAATATGAACAAGTATCAAGTATCAAAGAAACCTATAAGAAATATTTTCTTAATTTTCAATGGGACCCAGATCCAGATTTCCCAGAACAAGATTGTTTGATCAGCTATAAATCGGTCTTGTTCAAGTACACACCTTTCCCTGTCACTAATATTTCATCTGCCATTCCGCCTCCTAATTACTTTTTCCTTACAGTCTTAGTTCCCTTGCATTGCCCCTTACTGCTGCGACAGACCCTTCCATTGATCAACTCCAACTATCCTCCTATTCTGCTACTCCCACTGTATGTCACTCCACTTCCTCTGATCACCTCTCTGACCCCCATCTCCTTCCCTTACTCTTTATGCTTTCCAACTAGGATGCTGGTAGTTGCTGACGTCTGTGTTGCTGTTGGGCATCAGTAACTGATGAGGTCGGAATTTTCAACTCCCAATAGGAACAAACAATAGCGTTTCTTTGCACCGTCTAGTCGACTATGGAAGAAATCGTTTTGCTCTCCATACTACAGAGTGGAGCATCTTTCGGTCTTTCTGTCAGGGCGCTTAACCAAACAACTTCATCAAAAGTATAACAAACGTCTCCTCATAAGAATTGGAAATTCGTGCATCAATTATCTTTTGAGAATTATGAGGACAGTGAACAGATTGTTCAACCAGATAATATTCTAACATTTTGTTCTTTGTTGTTTCAAATAATGTGCAATCATCATTTGAGGTGACTGGAAACAACAAACACTGGAGATCACAGCGGGTCCGAGCGCTTCCCTGGAAAGTGAGCAAGCTAACTTTTCAAGTCTAGATGACTTCATCGGAGCTCTGATGAACAGTTATCTAGAATCGAAACGTTATCTTGCTATGTGTCCATAGGTGCTGTCTGACACGTTGCAATCTTCAGCATTGGTTGTTTTGAGTACAGATTCCAGCATAGGCAGTAATTTGCTTCTGTCATTAGAGATGGGATCAGCTTGATTTTGCGTGGAGCGTGGCACCTCAGACCCTGAGCAAAACTTTGGTCTTCATTGTTAATATCCACGACTGAGCAATGCAAAAACCAATTCCTGTATGATGTATTTCAAGTTATTTGCCATCCTGACTAGAAACAAGTCTGTTGTCCCTTCACGTCATTAGTTAAAAATCTTGGAGCTCTGTGTGAATGCCTGCACCACCTGGATCGAACAGTGGGCAGCTCTCCGTCACCTTCTTCAGAGCTCCTGGGGATGACAATAAACTCTTACCTTGACAGTGCTGTCTAAAACCCAGGAATATATCGCGGTACAGTTATAAACATAGTTTATTTTTAACAGTTCGATCTGCATCATCTTCAATCTTGCAGAGGATTGACTGTGCGATGTCAGTGCCATTGAGTTCAACGTTTCCAGGGCGAGGAATCACAATGCAACACAGCATCAGTATTTAGAGAACGGTCAAATGCAGAAAATTTATTATTTCTCATTTAATGTCCATAGCCAAATACTTGAGTGTCAATTGAAAGGACACCTTCAGTGTTCTAGTTTAGATCAGGCAGATTGACACAGTTCAGAGGAAAAAGAAGAATGTGCGGGAGAAACGGTATCTGGTCTAGCTGCAGCAGAGCAGATAGAAACAGGATCAACTTTTTGATTACAATATGTCTTTTTTTTTCAGAACAGTTTCACATCTGAATAAATATTTTAACTCTGAATCTGTCTTCAGCTCCTGCCTGAGGTGATGCGCTCTTCCACCATTTTCCCTTTGAGTATCAGATTTCCATTACCTCTGGCATTTTGCCTTTCTGGCTGGGTGTCGATGTTGAACATGGTTATATTTGGACAATATTGTCCATTCCTGGTTCCATTAGAGCTGTTGTGCAGTGACACTTGTATTACACCAGAGTCTGATTCTTCTTTATGTTCCAAAAAAAAATTTTTTTTTCACGGCGAATATCCTGCTAAATGTACAATTTCCGTCTGGAAATTGATGTTGTTGGAAAAGACATTTCAGATGCAGCTGCTCTTCATCTCTTCAGGAATAGATTATTGGTGATGATGATACAGTCTGTGCCCTTCAATGATCGTTAGTGTATCCAGTGTCTGAAAACTTTCCATACATATCACAAAACAACTACAGTGAAGATGTGGCTCACTCAGCCCATCATCTCTGATCTAGCATGGACTGAGCTATACCTTGACTGTTGTTATCCTGGATTATCCCTGTAACCATAACGTTTTGTTTCTTGTGTCTGTTTTATTTCGGAATATCCTGTGCACATACGAATATTCCTATCAGCCTATTTTCCCTGTGATTAAACAGTCGGTATAAAATATAATTCTCTGCGTCACATTTGAAGCTATCGTATTCAGTTCACATTGTCTTCACCTTTCCATCTCCCAAATGTCATCTGTTCGATATTACATTTCATTCCAATTTTTGGGAAGCGTAGTGGTGTCCTGGGTAATATGACTGTCGTGTCCAGCCTCCACAGCCACTGCCTCATTCCTTTCAGGCTCCTTGCCAATGTCATTTTAATTCTGTTTTTGACTCATAATCCATGGGTTTTAATGAACAATGTTGCTGTATATGCTACGTTTGGCTTTAGACTAAAGTCAAAAACTGTAAATGTAACTGCTTTCAAGTAAACAAACTGCAATAAATTGAAGAATGGGAGACTGATCTGTCAGGTTAGATCTCATGGCATTTAGGGAGAACTTGTAATTTGGATAGAGAAGTGACACAAAGATAGAAGGCTGGTAGTGGAGGGTTGTTTCTTTTAAAATTGGAGGCCACGAGGATCGATGCTGGGTCCACTAATTTTCGTCTTTTATGTAAATGATTTGGATGTGAGGTATACTTAGTAAGTTTGCAGTTGACGCAAAATTTGGAGATGTTTTCGACAACGAGAAGGTCACCTCAGGTTCCAACGCTATGTTGATCTGATAGGCCAATGAGCTGAGGAGTGGCAGATGGAGTTGAATTTAGATAATTGTGAGGTACTGCGTTTTTTGAAAAGTAAACCTTAGCAAATTTCAACTCTTAACGGTAAGGTCCGAGAGAGGTTTGTTGAACAAGGAGACCTTGGAGTGTAGGTTCATAGCTCCTTGAAAGTAGAATCCCAGGTAGATAGCAAAGTCAAGAAGGCGTTTTGTATGCTTTTCTTTATTGGTCAGAGTATTGAGTACAGGAGTTGGGAGGTCATGTTGCGGCTGTACAGGAAATTGATTATTCCACTTTTGGAATATTGCGTGCAATTATGGTCTCATTCGTAACAGCAGAATGAGGGGACCTTGAATGAGTTCAGAGAAGATTTACAACAATCTTGCCAGAATTGGAGGATTTGAGCTACAGGGAAGTTCTGAAAAGGATGGGCTGTTTTCCCTGAGTCAGAGACTGAGGGGTAAACTTATAGGAGTTTATAAAACCATGAGGGGCATGGTAGAATAGATAGACAAATTCTTTTCCCTGGGGTGGGCAACTCCAGAACTATACAGCATAGGTTTAAGGTGAGAGTGGAAAGACATAAAAGATACCTATGGGGCAACGTTTCCAATCAGAGGGTGGTACGTGTATGGAATGAACTGCCACAGCAAGTGGTGGAGGCTGCTACAATTGCAACATTTTAAAGGTATCTGGATGGGTATATGACGAGGAACGGTTTGGAGAGATACTGACTGGGTGCAGGCAAGTGAGATGAGATTAGGCTGGAATATCTTTTTGGCGTAGTTGAGTTGGGCTGAAGGCTCTGTTTCTGTGCTGTACATCTCTATGAATCTATGACTCTATGCTCTATGGACATTGGTGCTGAACATACAACGTTGCTTTAATTCCATAGTTAGAGGAACATCCAGCCAAATCCATGTTTCCTGTAAACAGTCACGGCTACTAGGCCCAGTCATAATCTTTTGATTGCTTGCTTTTTATAGGCGTTTGGTTTGCGGGTGGGGGGGGAGCGGTGTGAGTAATCGTTGGTGGAAGGCGTTCAGTCACCTACAACATTGGACATGGACAACACAGCAGAGTTAACTAGCCGGTGAAAGGAAAATATCTATCATGCTTCGTCACCACTAGCTTCATTAGAGCAAGTGACACTAGGAGATAAGATCAATAAACCTGCAATTACAAGATCCAATCCAGTCCAGTTATTATTGTGAGCTGAAAGTACTGTCGTGAGAGGGGTTAACTGGGACTGTTTGTTCAGTGACTGTGATTAATGTGAGACTAATGGATTCCAATTGTGACACTGCAGAATTCCCTTGTGCTCTCAGTAGGGGGCTTCTTCCTATGCATTATCTCGTTGTAACAGCAGTTACAATGTCAGTTCGACACTCACACGTATCAGCAGCTGCAGAGACAGAGGAAAGAGATATCAGAACCAGACAACTTTAGTCTGGAGTTTTCCAACAAGGCATCATAATCTAAGAACGTTAGACTGGATTGTTCCAGAAATGGGTCGGAATCTGAAAACAATTGACTGGAGTGTTACAACAACGTATCAGAATCTGAGAACATTTGACTGGAATAATGTTTCAACAATGGACAGGAGTTTATCCAGCGGTCTTCGCTATTTTTCCAGGTCAGAATTAAGTTGGAAGATATGCGGTGCACTCATGATTATTCAAGCGGGTTACTATCCCACCCTTGTAATTGTTGGTCTTCCTGGTAAGTATCTCTGTATCTGGTCATTTATTAATTCCATAAACCGAGTATTTCTGGTATTTATATTTTACAAAGACAGAAAGTATTTTCTTCATTTTCAGCCACAAATTCTGTTCGTTGTGCTCGAATTTCAAATCTTCCCTCACAAACATCTGAGACCAAGACTGTTCACGACCTCAAGATCCTTTTTGACCTGAAATGAGTTATGTCACATTATTCTCTCATCACTGAGCAGCTGCATCAAGTCCACAGTCTCCACCTCCGTGTCAGTACTGTTGATGAACAAAACATTATCTACGCTTTAGTTTCTCTTCAAACTTCATAGATCCGGCTCTTCTCTGGCCATTATTACAATAAGAAATATTTTATCATAAGCGTGTTAGGAAATCTGAACTCAGACGGGAGAAAAAAAATATTTCGATAACTCTCTCCACATATGAGACTTGAAAGCAGCTAGTAAATATTCCGATTGATGCCGATGACAGGGGTAATTGTTGTAAAGGGGAGAAAGAGTGAGTTGAATAGATGGACCAAGAAAGAGAGAGAGAGAGAAAAAAATGCAAACAAAGCGATTGTTAAGGACCATTTGGATGAAAGTAATGTGTGACATTAACCTCTTTTCGTTTTTTTCCTTTTCCCATGACCTTGAACAGACTGCCCATGAAGATGTGTATCCTTGACTATACATCCCAAGACACTGTTTAAACTGAGTTATGTATCCTCAGAAGGGTTTTCCACGTATCATAATAGTTTGGGGGCTCGTCGCCAGGATTAGAAAGTTTGAGTCTTGGATTCGTGAAATGAACAGATTTAGACAGGTCCAACCTGACATTTGGGCAGATGTAAACACATTTCGTTTACGAAAAAAGTCCAGTGATTTCAAACACTTGAAAGTCAGTGTATTTGGTCTTTAAATAAAAGAGACGTGAGACAATTTAATTTCGGTGGCTTGTTGTTCGATAAATTAAAAGTGTGAAAAATGACTCTTAAAACTGCTGAAGAATTTCTGCGGTTTGACGATAATTCTCAAATTTGCGAAGAGAGGTTAGAAGGAAAGTAAAAGGCCATAATTTTAGAATTAGCAAATAAACTAGATTGGGTTTAACAAAGGACAAAAGTAAAGCTGAAAGTGTATGGGAATTACTGAAACACATAAGTGTGTTAGAGAAACAGATCAGTGCAGACGAGGCAGAAAGACTCAAATTACATGCGAGGAAAATGGAATTCGAAGATAAAGAAAGGGAGAGAGGGGGGAAAAGAGAGAGAGAAGGTTTTTAGCTGAGTAAAGAGAGAGAGAAGAAGGGAAGAGAGAGAAAGAAGAAAGGGAGAGAGAAAGAAAGGGAAAGAGAAAGAGAGGAGAAAACGAGATGGAAGGCTGTATTTGAGCAAAACAAGAAAGTGAATTTGAACTTGAGAATTTGCGACTTAGTCAGCAATGTCAAATTAACAGGATTGAGATTAGAAGAGAAGGTAATGATATGGGCAAACTTTTTCCCAACTCTGCCACATTTTAATTACAAACATGTTGAATACTTTTGTATTTCATTTGACAAAAGGCTAGGCAGATGGCGTGGTACGATGGTTTATTGATAATACTTGTTCAGACTAACCTGGTAAGCACAGCTGGTGACGTATTTGTCGCGCTGTCAGATGAAGCATCAATAAATAATGAAGTGGTGTCAGACGGACGATATTAACGGCTTATGAATTTGTACAAGGGAGAAGGAAAAGATGTTATAATTTTGAGAGATACAGTATCTAAACAGTCGCTAAAAGTAAGATATTTCGAAAGTAAGATATTTGCGAATTTCTACTCTTTCTGACATGCAACTTGAGAGTGTGAAAATTTGTGCGATAGATGTTAGATCAGTTTGAATTGCCAACTCAAGTCTGGAAGGTTACTGTGGGAGCGATTGACAGATTTTCAGTTCCAGGAATTCAATTTGTTCTTGGGAATGATTTAGTGGGATACATGGTGGGAGTGATACTCCTTGTTGTGAAGAACCCCAGGAACACCAAGGAACTGAGAAGTTCAAACAGAAATATCCTAGTATTTTCCCAGACGGTGGAGTAAAAGATCACACTATCATGAGTCGCACTACAAAGCACAAACTAAGGAGAGACATTAAGGAGTTGAGGTTCAAACAGCGGACATCCTGTTTGACGTTGTGGTGCAGGAAAAACCTGAACAGGTACAGGCTCAGACAGAAAAATCAGATCTGAAAGGCTAAATGATGTGCAATAGCAGGATAAGACGATGAGATATACAATGTGGATATGTACGCCAAACTTGAGGCAGATAACATTCCTGAGGTTTATTATCTGAAAGATAGAATCCTAAGAAGAAAATGGAGTCCACGGCTGGTCAGTTTAGAGGAGAAATGGGCCAAAGTACACCAGATTGATTCGCCGGTAGCATCCAGAGTGGAGGTGATATCGGTAGCACATGAACTAGCTGTAGGAGGTCACCTTGGGGTATGAAAGACTCAGGCTAAGGTACAAAAGCATGTTCCTTGTCCTGGAATGCACAAAGACGTGCTTAACCTTTGCCATACGGGTCATGCACTTCAAATGGTATGAAGGCTTCAGGCGGTAATAAAGCCAGCATTTTTGTTGTCAATTCCTGCATTTGGAGAACATTTCACGATGGTTATACTAGTTTGTGTAAGTCCTCTCCCAAGAAGTAAAAGTGGGAAGGAGTACTCATTAAATATAATGGCTGTGTCTACCAAACATCCAGAGGGAAGTCTATTATGGCGCATCAAGGCAAAAAAGCTGGTAGAGGACTTATTACCTTTCTTCATATAGTATGGGCTACATTCGGACCAAGTGTCAAAATTTACTCTTCGGTGTTTAAGGAGATTTTGGATAGTTTTGGTATACAGCAATTTAAAAACAGTGCGTATCACTCTGAATCCCAGACAGTCATAAAAAGGTAACATCAGACCTTGAAGAACATGTTGAGAGCATTTTGTATGGATTATCCCAATGATTGGGATAAAGGAATCTCATCCTATCGTTTGACACGAGAAATGAACCAAACGAATCCACTTAGTTCACGCTTTTCGAGTTAATATTTGAAATGAAGATGTCCTTTGAAATTAATGAAAGAAAATGTAACAGTACCACAGTTGGAGGTCTCACACTTTGATTATGCAACGGAGGAGAGGGAGAGATTAAGTCGAGTAAGTGAGTTAGCTAAACAATACCGAAAGAGGACAGCACAGAATGAAGCAGGTGGCAGCTAAATACTCTCAGCCTCGGACTTTTTCCCGACGGGTTGATGTGTTCGTACTGTTACCAATGGTAGGAGATCTCTTAAAAGAAAGGCCAAGACCAAAGAACAAATAAAATTTACAGCCCAGGAACAGTTCCTTTGCATCTTCAAGCAGGAGCCGATAAAATGTACTGCTTAAGCATTTCAGTAAATTCCTAAGCATTTGTGTCTCTCTGCTCCCCACTTACTCATGCGTATGTCCAGAAACAACTTAAATGAATCTACCGTGCCTGTCTCTACCACCCCTGCTGGCAATGCATTCCAAACGCCCACCATCCTCTGTGTGAAGTACTTGCTGCGTGTATCCCCCTTAAACATTCCTCCTCTCACCTTGAAAGCATGAACTCTGGTTATTGAATCCTTCACCCTGGGAAAAAGTTTGAATCGATCCACCCTGTCTATACTCTTCATGATTTTGCAAACCTCAATCAGGTACCCCTTCAATCTCCTTTTTTCTAGTTAAATTAAATCTAACGTACTCAACCTCTCTTCATAGCTAGCACCTTCCATACCAGGTAACATCCTCGTAAACCTTCTCTGCACCCTCCCCAATGCGTCCACATCCTTTCGGTAATGTGGCGACCAGAACTGTACAGAATATTCTAAATGCGGCCGAACCAATATCTTGTACGGTTTTTGCATGACTTGCCAGCTCTTCCCGTCCAATGAAGGCAAGCATACTATGTGTATTCT
>NW_026868288.1:0-58994 GCF_020745735.1 Hemiscyllium ocellatum
TTTGCAGCTGTGATCTCCAGCATCTGCAGACCTCATTTTTTACACGACATTGGTTAGGCCACATTTGGAATATTGTGTGGCAGTACTGGTCTCTCTGCTGTAGGAAGGATGTCATGGATGTTGTGAAACTTGAAAGGGTTCAGAAAAGATTGGCAAGAATGTTGTCAGGTTTGAGCTGAACAGGATGGGGCTGTTTTCCCTTGAGTACCAGAGGCTGAGGGGTGACCCTACAGATTACTATAAAATCATGAGTGGCATGGATAGGATAAATAGACAAGGCATTTCCCTGGAATGGGGGAGTCCAGAACTAGAGGGTAATAGGTTTAGGGTTGGGGGAGATTTAAAAGGGCCCTAAGGGGCTACTCTTATATTCAGAGGGTGGTGTATGTAAGGAATGAGGTGCCAGAGGAAGTGGTGGAGGCTGGTACAATTACAGCATTTAAAAGGCATCTCGCTGGGTATATGAATAGAAAGGGTTTAGAGGGATGTGGGCCATGTGCTGTCAAATGGGACTAGATTGATTTAGGATATCTGATTGGCATGGATGAGTTGGACCGAAGGGACGATTTCTGTGCTGTACATCTGGTAGACAATGGTCCTCAAAATTCTGTTCCCATTAGGCTCTCCCTTAGCTCTATTGCACATGATAGCCAACCCAATTTAGTCCCAGCTGCCAGCACCCGGCCCATATAGGGGCCAAGTGATGGCAAACGTGACTAGATTAATTTAGGATATCTGGTCAACTCGGACAGATTGAGCTAAAGGGTCTGATTCTGTGCTGTGTGACTCTAATTGTCTTCAGTGAAAGCAGAAGTGTGGTTGTGAAGGCTGGACTTTCAGAGCATGTTTTGCCCTGACTGGAAGCAGCTGAAAATGTGTTGCTGGAAAAGTGCAGGAGGTCAGGCAGCATCCAAGGAGCAGGAGAATCGACATTTCAGCGTGAGCCCTGCAGTCCTCCCTTTCTCCTGACTGGGAGCAGAAGAGTTTGACTGAAGTGTATTGGTGTTAATGCCTTGATGTCTCATTTTGCTCCCACCTTCCTGGGGTCGTTAACCATTTTGTGTCTGGTCCTTCCTCAAGAAGCTGCATTGCAGGTTCACCCTGAATTGACTTTTTTTTGCTTCCAAAATCAGACCTGCTCACTCTTAACAGTATCCCAGTGTGGTGAAAGATATTAACTTTCAGGTGGAGGCATCAAAAATTCAGAGAGATGTCAGTCTTGAAGTTTTTGCTTTTTCTGTCCCTGTAAGATCCTGAATCAGCACCTTCAGGGGAATTAGTTAGAGCGGAGTGAGAACAGAGGGGAGAGAGTGGGATAGTGCTTTCAATTTTGTGGAACAGCAAAAGAATATTCCACAGAAAGTAGAATTGCTTGTTCTGAATTTCTACCCTGCACTGATAGTGATGACTTTTGTAATCTTTTTGCAGAGTATTTGAAAATCTGAAGACCTGAAGTTTCAAAATCAGCAGATGAAGGGCTTATGTCTGAAACGTTGACTCTCCTGCTCCTCGGATGCTGCCTGACCTGCTGTTTTTCCAGCGCCACATTTTTTGACTGATTCTCCAGCGTCTGCAGTCCTCACTTTGATGTCAATGTCTGACAGTCACTCAATCCATCGGGACCACAACAATTTTTGACTGTGTGATTTCTGTGAGAGGGATCAACGCTTTTTGGTTCCTGTTTTGAGGACGTTTTCAGCATCAGGTGGGACTGGGCGAGAGACCCCACTGTTGCAGCGCAGTGTGTGTGGAGCCTGAAACAGTTATACGGCCTGGGAAGGGGATTTCACGGCAGGGAGGGGCTCTACACGTGTTTGTGTGCAGCTGAAGCTGTGGCCATGGAGAAAGCTGAGGAATCCCGCCCTGTGGAGAAACCG
This sequence comes from Hemiscyllium ocellatum, assembly GCF_020745735.1. Taxonomy (NCBI): domain Eukaryota; kingdom Metazoa; phylum Chordata; class Chondrichthyes; order Orectolobiformes; family Hemiscylliidae; genus Hemiscyllium; species Hemiscyllium ocellatum. Next base: position 1,878 of record NW_026868288.1, read on the forward strand.
TGGAAGTGTGGTGACTGTGGGAAAGGCTTCCGTGTCCCCTCTGCCCCGGAGACTCATCGGCGCAGTCGCACCGGGGAGAGGCCATTCCCCTGCACCGAGTGCGGGAAGGCCTTCAGACATTCCTCCCACCTGCTGGCCCACCAGCGGGTCCACACTGGGGAAAGGCCCTTCAGCTGCCCAGAGTGCGGAAAGGCCTTTACCAACACCTCCTCCCTGATGAGGCACGAGCGGATCCACACTGGGGAAAAGCCCATCAGCTGCCCCGAGTGCGGGAAGGCCTTCAGGTATTCCTCCAACCTGCAGAGCCACCGGCGCGTCCACACAGGGCAGAGGCCCTTCAGCTGCCCCGAGTGTGGGATGGCGTTTACCCACGTCTCTGCCCTGCGGTGCCACCAGCGGATCCATACAGGGGAGAGACCCTTCAGTTGCCCCGAGTGTGGGAAGGCCTTTACCCACGTCTCTGCCCTGCGGTGCCACCAGCGTGTCCACACCGGGGAGAGGCCCTTTAGCTGCTCTCAGTGCGGGAAGGCCTTCAGCGATTCCTCCCACCTGCTGACCCACCAGCGGGTCCACACGGGGGAGAGACCGTACACCTGCTCTCAGTGTGGGAAGAGCTTCACCTGCTCCTCCAACCTCACAGCCACCAGCGGATCCACACGGGGGAGAGGCCCTTCAGCTGCCCCGAGTGTGGGAAGGCCTTTCGCGATTCCTCCATCCTGCTGAGGCACCAGCGGATCCACACCGGGGAGAGGCCGTTCATCTGCTCTCAGTGCGGGAAGGGCTTCACCTACTCCTCCCAACTGCGGAGGCACCAGCGAGTTCACGTGCCTTCACAGGGGGATTGAAGGAGTGACAGCGAGACCCATTATCGATTGGACTATCAACCCGGTTCCGGGGACTCCCGGGTTTGAATCCCGCCACGACAGATGGCAGAATTGGTATTCGGTCAGAAATGTGGACTTCGGAATCTAACGATGAGACCGTTTCAGGGAGGGGGTGGTGCAGGGGAGAAAGCCCCCATCTGATTCCCTCTCTCCCTTGTTAGGGAAGGGAACCGCCATTGTGGGAAAGGATACACTCAGTCGTTCCAGCTGCATCCTTTACCCGGTCTGGCCTACACGTGACTCCAGACCCACAGCAGTCTGGTTGACTCTACACTGCCCCTTCCTGGCAAAGGAGCGGGGAGAAACTTACTTGGAGACAGGGTATGGGTTGAAATTGCTGAGTGAGGCAATACTTCCTTCGGGTTATGGCTGTACCAAGGATTCAATTACAAAGGGACAACTTGGTGCTGATCAATAGTAAAGACAGTGAGGGGGGGCACAGGGGAGGTGTGGTGTGTGGACTTTCACCTTGAGCTGTTAAAAAAGCAACTACTTTTTGCTGGGGGGATCTGAAGCTGTAACAAAGTTGGGTTGCAATAAAGGTTACCTGAACTTACCACCAGGCTCAGACTCTCATTGAAAGCTTTGAGCTCCAAGAGGTTTTTGTTTTAAAGCTGCTCATTTCTTTCAGCCTCTTGCACTAAGTTTAGAACATAGAACAATCCAGCGCAGAACAGGCCCTTCGACCCTCGATGTTGCGTTGACCTGTGAACTATTCTCAGCTCATTCCCCGACACTATCCCAAAATCATCCATGCGCATTATCTAAGGATTGTTTAAATCTCCCTAATGTGACTGAGTTGACTACCTTAGCAGGTAGGGCATTCCACGCCCTTACCACTCTCTGGGTAAAGAACTTGCCTGTGACATCTGTCTTAAAGCTCTCGCCCCTCAATTTGTAGTTATGCCCTCTCGTACAAGCTGACATCATCATCCTAGGAAAAAGCCTTTCTCTGTCTACCCTATCTAATCCTCTGATCATCTTTAATGTCTCTATCAAATCCCCCCTTAGCCTTCTTCTTTCCAATAAGAACAGATACAAGTGTCTCAGCCTTTCCTCATAAGACCCTCCCTCCAGACCAGGCAACAACCTGGTAAATCTCCACTGCACTTTTTCCAATGCTTCCCACATCCTTCCTGAAATATGGGGACCAGAACTATGCACAATATTCCAAGGGTGGCTGCACCAGTGTTTTGTATAGTTGCAGCATGATATTGCGGTTCCGGAACTCAATCCCTCTACGAATGAAACCTAACATACCGTATGCGTTCTTAACAGCACTATCCACCTGGGTGGCAATTTTCAGGAATCTATGCATGTGGACTCCAAGATCACTGCCTTCCTGTTATTCTTCCCAAAATGAATCACCTCACATATAGCTGCATTGAACTCCATTTGCCACCTCTCAGCCCAATTCTGCAGTTTATCCAAGTCCCCGTGCAACCTGTAACATTCTTCCAAACTGTCCAGTACTCCACCGACTTTAGTGTTGTCTGCAAATTTACTAATCCATCCACCTATGCCTGCGTCTAAGTCATTTATAAAAATGACAAACCGCAGTAGTCCCAAAACAGATCCTTGTGGCACACCACGAGTAACCGGACTCCAGGCTGAATATTTTCCATAAACCACCACTCGCTGCCTTCTTTCAGAAAGCCAGTTTCTAATACAAACTGCTAAATCACCCTCAATCCCATGCCTCTGCATTTTCTCCAACAGCCTGCCATGTGCAACCTAATCAAAGGCTTTACTGAGGTCCATGTAAACCACGTCAACTGCCCTACCCTCATCTACATGCTTGGTCACCTTCTCAAAAAACTCAGGGGTTTGTGAGACATGACCTGCCATTGATGAAACCATGTTGACTATCTGAAATCAAATTGTTGCTTGCTAGATGATTATAAATCCTATCTCTAATATTCCTTTCCAAAAGCTTTCCTTCAACCGAAGTAAGGCTCACTGGTCTATACTTACCTGGGTCATCTCTGCTGCCCTTCTTGAACAAGGGCACAACATTTGCAATCCTCCACTCTGGTACTAAACCCGTAGACAATGACGACTCAAATACCAAAGCCAAAGGCTCTGCTATCTCCTCCCTCGCTTCCCAGAGAATCCTCGGATAAATCCCATCCGGCCCAGAGCACTTGTCTACTTTCACTCCTTCTAGAATTGATAATACCTGTGTGCAACTAACCTCGATCCTTTTCAGTCTAATATCTTGTACCTCATTCTTTTCCTCTCCAATATTCTCCTTTTCCTGAGTGAAGACCGATGAGAGATATTCATTAGCACCTCTCCAAGCTCCACAGGGCCCACATTCACTTTCCCACTTCTGTCTTTGATTGACCCTATTCCTACCCTAATCATCCTTTTATTCCTCAGATACCTAGAGCAAGCTTTAGGGTTCTCCTTTATTCTATGTGTTAAAGACTGCTCATGTCCTCTCTTTGCTCTTAACTCTCTCTTTAAATCCCTCCTCGGTGATCTGGAACTCTCCATCGTCTCATCTGAACCATCTTGCCTCATCAACACATCAGCCTCCTTCTTCTTTGTAACAAGAGATGCAATTTCTGTTGTAAACCACGGTTCCCTTACCTTATCACTTCCTCCCTGCCTGACAGGGACATACCGATCAAGGACACGCAATATCTGTTCCTTAAACCAGCTCCACATTTCAATTGTCCCCATTCCCTGCATTTTGCTACCTTATTCTATGCATCCTAAGTCTTGCCTAATTGCATTATAATTGCCCCTGCCCCATCGATAACTCTTGACCTTTGGCATGGTCGTATCCCTTTACATCGCTAAATGAAACCTAACTGAATTATTGTCACTCTCTCCAAAGTGCTCACCTACCACTAAATCAAACACCTGGCCTGGTTCATTACCAAGCACCAGATCCAGTGTGACCTCCCCTCTTGTCGGCCCTTCGACATACTGTGTCAGAAAACCCTCCTGCACACACTGGACAAAAACTGATCCGTATGACGTACTAGAGTGAAAGCATTTCCAGTCAATGTTTGGGAAGTTAAAGTCCCCCAAAATGACCACCCTGTTCCTTTCATTCCTACCCAGAATACTTTTGCTAATCCTCTCTTCCACCTCCCTGGAACTCTACGGAGGCCTATTTAAAAAAAAAACTCCAAGCAGTGTGACCTCTCCTCTCCTGTTTCTAACCTCAGCCCACATTACCTCAGTAGACGAGTCCTCATCAAAAGTTCTGTCAGCCACCGTTATACTATCCTTGACTAACAAGGCCATGCCTCTCCCTCTTTTACTGCCTTGCCTGTTCTTAATGAAAGATCAAAACCCTGGTACCTGCAACATCCATTCCTCACCCTGCTCTATCCGTGTCTCCGAAATGGCCACAACATCCAAGTCCCAGGTACTTAGCCGTGCTGCAAGCTCACCGACCTTATTGCAGATACTCTGGCGTTGAAGTAGACACACTTCAAACCACTTCGCTGTCTGCCAGCACATTCCTGTGACCCTGAAATCCTGTCCCTGTCCTCCCTACTCTCATCCTCCTGGGCACTGCAGCTACACCCCCGGTTCCCATCCCCCTGCTGAGCTAGTTTAAACCCACCCGAATAGCACCAGCAAATTTTCCCACCCAGGATATTAGTACCCCTCTGGTTTAAGTGAAGACAGTCCTGTTTGTACAAGACCCACCCTCCCCAGAATGAGCCCCAATTATCCAAAAGTTTGAAACCCTCCCTCCTGCACCATCCTTGCAGCCATGGGTTCAGCTGATATCTCTCCCTATTCCTTGACTCGCTATCACGTGGCACGGTTAACAAACCAGAGATAACCAATCTGTTTGTTTTAGCCCTCAGCTTCCACCCTACCTCCCTGAAATCCTGCCTTACATCCCTATCCCCCTTTCTACCCTATGTCGTTGGTACCTATGTGGACCATGACTTGGGGCTGGACACCCTCTCCCTTCAGGACCCCATAGAAATGATCTGAGACATCATGCACCCTGCCACCTGGGAGGCAACACACCAACCGTGAGTCTTGTTCGTTCCCAACAAACCCTCTATCTGACCCTCTAACTATTGAGTCCCCAATGACTAACACTTTCCTCCTTTCCCTCCTTCCCTTCTGGTGCAACAGGGACAGGCTCTGTGCCAGCGACCTCAGTCCCAGTGCATACCCCCGGTAGGTCGTTTTCCCCCCTCAACAGTACCCACTGACTTATACAGCAGGAAGGAAATAAAAATAAATCGTCCCTCCTCTCCAAGGAACTTCTGCTCTCCGACTTCAAATTTAAAATCTCAAATCAGTGACTCCCCGCTCCTGGGTTGCTGCTGCTGCTGAAAAATAGAAAATGTCAACTTTTTTTGTGGTTAGCACTGCTGCCTCACAGCACCAGAGCCCCGGGTTCAATTCATTCCCCCACATCTGCGCGGGTATCCTCCCACAGTCCAAAGACTGCGCGGGTTAGGGTGTTTGGCCACGATAAATTGCCCCGTAATGTTAGGTGACCGGGAATGGGGCTGGGTGTTTTGCTCTTCGGCGGGTCGGTGTGGACTTGTTGGGCCAAAGAGCTTCTTTCCACACTGTAGGGAATCTGCTCTAAAGTTCTGGAATTTATATATTGATGAACTGAAACCTGCAACCCATTCTAAAAGATGAAGGACTCAGTAGCAGTCCAGGTTTGTTCGAAATATTGCATCGGTTGCATGACACTGTGATCTTTTGCTATTAATTCTGTGTCTTATGATCCTGCAGCACAGCTCCCCGCAGAAGGAGCAGCGCTGCAGAAGCTAGTGCTTCCAAATACACCTGGGTGGGCGGGGTTTACGGAGAGGCGGGTTTTAGCGGGAGGGCGTGCTCATTGGCGGGGCATGTCTCGTGAGAGGGTCGCGAGTTAGTAGGCGGGGCGAGGCTCAGCGGTAGAGCGGCGCGTCGATCCTGGAGGCGACGGCTTTGTGGGCGGTTGCGCGTGGGGGAAGAGGGCGTGGTTTAGACATCGCGCGTGGAACGCGGCGAAGGGGCGGGGATTGGTGCGAGGGGGAAAGAGGTTTGGTTCCAAGAGGCGGGACTTTGTCTCGAAGGGGCGGGGTTTACGTCCACTGTTCGGAAGGGCGGGGTTTACGAGCAGCCTTCCGAAGGGGTGGGGTTTACGTGTTTCATTGGCGCCGGAGGGGGCGTGGCCATCCCGAAGACGGAACTGTGTCCGCGGCCTATTGCCTCCGCTGGAGTCTCGGCTGCAGCAAGTAAGGTAAAGCTTTATCAATATTTCCTTTTACAGAGTTTGTATTCAATAACCAGTAATGGCTACTCAATATCATCATAAGGTCCCAAAATGCCATTCATTTCAATCCATTGCAGATAAACACTAAGAGTTAATTTTCTACGGGATTCAACAGCCTCAGCACTAAAATGGTCTCACAAGGGAACGGCTGTGAATGTTATTACTTGGTGTCCTGTTCACACAGATTCACCGATGCTGAGACAAACCTTCTTAATTGCCTTACAGTATCCTGTTATCACTTGGTGAGCCCAGGTGTCCCTATCTTTAAGTTCTCTCCTCTTTCTGAGCCTTCCTGCCTGTTTATTTTCTAGTGCAGTAAATGTATTCAATAATTCAGCATTACATTATAGTCTGAATGTTTAATGACAAGTTTTAAGGCTGGAGACTTTATCACCCAGATGCCCACACCCTCATTCCTGCATTTGATTGCACCGCGATCACTGAAAGAGAAGGCTAGTCCAAATGAATGCCCTTCAAGGTGGTCCAGCCATCAACATCCTGTAGAGCGGCACCACCATCTTCGCAGCTCATCTGGTCATATTTATCATCACCATCGACATGTGTGGGTGAGCCATCGGAACGCAAAAGGAGCATCTTCTGGGACAAATCTATATCACTAAGGGACCTCATAAGTTTAACAATTAAACACCTAACAAGAGCAATACTGACAAACAGAGGAAAAGTATTCTACCATACATGGCTAAATTGATAAGCCAATTGTACCATGAGCCCAATCTGCAGTTTCCCCAACTGGTCTCTTCAGTCATTCTGTCAAGGAATACCTAGATCTCTTCTTGTATCTTAGTAATATTGCCAGTGAGATCAGGAATGCCCATAGTGCATTTATCTTGGACAATGGTGCAGACCTCACCCTCCCGGGCGAGTATATAGTCTAAGGCATACCGATTCTGCATAGAGTAAAGACACAGGTCTGATAATCCCACTTTACTCTGTTCCAGAGCCTCTTTAGTCTTATTTTCTCGAATGGTCAGGCCACAAAAGAGGGAATTGCGGTTCTTTTGACTTGTCACCCCTGCCGAACCTTCCAACCTCAAGGTATTCTGGATTCTGCATCCTATTGGGTGTCCTGTATTGTCACCCAGTCTGTTCCAGATCCATGTGCCACATAAGGCCTGCTGTACCCCAGCTAGTGTTACACCAGCTGTTTGTATACACAGACCGGAGCTATTGGAAAGTGATATTTCTCTTCACAGGGTCGGCAGTAGCAAGTCTGACGAATAGAATGGAATCGGGGACTGGGGACAGGGCAAGTAAGTCATCTCCCGATAGAGAGGAGTAACATACTACTGCCTCTGGGGTGAAGAGCGTTCTGTGGGCCTGTATAAATCAGTTGTTTGTGGATTGTGGAGTTTCCCCTATCAGGCTTCTCTTTTCTCGAGTCGGCCCGTCCTGCAAAAAGGGATGGTATTCCTGGGCGCCCTTAAAATATTTACCATAATAACGGGGTTGATCATTTTTATCCTCACTAGGCTTGTGTCTGCAGGTAAAATTTTTAAAAATGGTAACAACATGGTAACTGCCACTGATTTCTACTGTCCAGATGGACCATCTGGTCTTTCTGATGTAAGAGTCCATTGCAATAATCAATCTTCATCACGTCCCACACGTCAAAGGCGTCTGTTCCGGTGCACTGGACGACATCTCCTCAGCATGGGTGGTGGATAATCTCTGATCATTCCTGGTCGCATCCATACTTAGTGGCTTTCCCCATCAGGATGTTGTACATGATCAGAAAGATGAAGTGATAGGCGATCCCCCACATGTCCCTCCTCTTAGTTCAAGTATCTGTAATAAGGTTAACATTAGAACAACAGCAAAATTCAAAAACCCAAATAGACATGGTCCACTCCTTTTGTTGGGATTCCAGTATTCTCTCCTCCTCTTTCCCCAATTTTGATTGGTGCGAGCAATCAAATTACAATGGTGCAGTTGGACCCAAGCCGAGAGCCCAGCGACTTTGACTGTCGTAGGGGTGGGAAGTAAAACCTGGAAGGGGCCATCCCAACGAGGTTGGAGACCTTTGCCAGTCCAGGTCTTGACGAGCACCAATGAACCAGGCTCTACCCGTGACAAGGCTGAAAGGGAGGGAACATCGCTGTTGGCCGCACGCTCCTGGGATTGAAAGGCACACGTGACACTAATTAGAGCAAGAATATTACCAACCATTGCTTCGGTCATGTAGTGGATGTGGACTGAGTAGGGAGCCGAATCATTCCAAGGAGTATGGACGGGGTGACCAGAGAGACTCTCTCCTGGAGACAGTCGTGTCCTGCCCGCAGACATGGATCGCATCTGAAATAAGGCCACAGGGATTAGCATAACCAGGAAAGGCCAGACTCAGCCTGCAATCTCCTTCCTGACCTCTCTGCCCCCACCCCACTCCAGCCTATCACCCTCACCTTGACCTCCTTCCACCTATCACATCTCCATCGCCCTCCCCAAGTCCCTCCTCCCTACCTTTATCTTAGCCTGCCTGGCACACTCTCCTCATTCCTGATGAAGGGCTCTGGCCCGAAACGTCGAATTTCTTGTTCCTTGGATGCTGCCTAACCTGCTGTGCTTTAACCAGCTACACATTTTCAGCTCTGATCTCCAGCATCTGCAGACCTCACTTTTTACTCAGCCATTAATTTGGCAAGTTTCGTCTTGACTCTGGTTAAAACATTCACCGCCTGAGGATGATAAGCACCATGCAGTTGCCGACAAATACAAAGCTGGGAACAGAGTTTTCTGTTAATATTACCTACAAAGTGTGGTCCATTGTCCGAGCTAATGCACGCAGGTATACTGAAGCGGGGAATTATTTCCTTCAACAAAATCTTCACCACAGTCTCAGCAGTAGCGTTAGGAGGAGGGTAGGCTTCAGTCCACTTCGAAAAGACATCAACAATAAGCAAAACATATTTATAGCAACTCAACTCATTTCTACAACTCAATGAAGTCCAGTTGAAGTGTCTCCAAGGGACCCTCCAGCAAGGGAGTTCTCGTAGAGATACTTGAACTAAGAGGTGGGGGATCGCCTACCCACAGACCTGTTTGATCACGTACAACATCCTGATCAGGAAAGCCACTGACTGACTATCGATGTGATCTGGAACGATCTGAGATTATTCTGATGTCATCTGGTGCACCAGACCAGACGCTTTCAACGTGGAGTCGCTGTGGAGTGGGTGTTATCAGTGGTGGGTGCTGGTACGATGACAAGTTAAAAGGCTCCTGGATGGGCATCTGAATATGAAGAGTTCAGATGGGTCAGGGCCAAGTGAATGCAAATGCGACTGGAGTCATAGAGATGTACAGCACAGAAACAGACCCTTCGGTCCGACTCGTCCTTGCTGACAAGATAGCCAACCCAATTTAGTCCCAGCTGCCAGCACCCGGCCCATATAGGGGCCAAGTGATGGCAAACGTGACTAGATTAATTTAGGATATCTGGGCAGGTTGGGCCAAAGGGTCTGTTTCCGTGCTGTGTGACACTAACTGTCTTCAGTGAAAGCAGAAGTGTGGTTGTGAAGGCTGGACTTTCAGGGCATGTTTTGCCCTGACTGGGAGCAGAAGAGTTTGACTGAAGTGTATCGGTGTTAATGCCTTGATGTCTCATTTTGCTCCCACCTTCCTGGGGTCGTTAACCATTTTGTGTCTGATCCTTCCTCAAGAAGCTGCATTGCAGGTTCACCCTGAATTGACACTTTTTTTTTGCTTCCCAAAATCAGACCTGCTCACTCTCCGCAGGATCCCAGTGTTGTGAAAGATATTAACTTTCAGGTGGAGGTATCCAAAATTCAGAGAGATGTCAGTCTTGACATTTTTGCTTTTCTGCCCCTGTAAGATCCTGAATCAGCACTTTCAGGGGAATTAGTTAGAGCAGAGTGAGAACAGAGGGGAAGGGAGAGTGGGATAGTGCTTTCAATTTTGTGGAACAGCAAAAGAATATTCCACAGAAAGTAGAGTTGCTTGTTCTGAATTTCTACCCTGCACTGATAGTGATGACTTTTGTAATCTCTTTTTGCAGAGTATTTGAAAATCTGAAGACTGAAGCTTCAAAATCAATGGATGAAGGACTTATGTCTGAAACATTGACTCTCCTGCTCCTCGGATGCTGCCTGACCTGCTGTTGTGCCAGCGCCACATTTTTTGACTGACTCTCCAGCGTCTGCAGTCCTCACTTTGATGTCAATGTCTGACAGTCACTCAATCCATCGGGACAAAACAATTTTTGACTGTGATTTCTGTGAGAGGGATCAACACCTTTTGGTTCCTGTTTGAGGACGTTTTCAGCATCAGTGGGACTGGACGAGAGACCCCACTGTTAGAGCTCACTGTGTGTGGAGCCTGAAACAGTTATACGGCCTGGAAAGGGGATTTCACGGCAGGGAGGGGCTCTACACATGTTTGTGTGCAGCTGAAGCTGTGGCCATGGAGAAACCTGAGGAATCCCGCCCTGTGGAGAAACGATGGAAGTGTGGGGACTGTGGGAAAGGCTTCCGTTCCCCGTCTGCCCTGGAGACTCATCGGCGCAGTCACACCGGGGAGAGGCCATTCCCCTGCTCCGACTGCGGGAAGGCCTTCAGAGATTACTCCCATCTGCTGGCCCACCAGCGGGGCCACACGGGGGAGAGGCCCTTCAGCTGCCCCGAGTGCGGGAAGGCCTTCATATTTTTCTCTGTCCTGTTGGTCCACCGGCGGGTCCACACGGGAGACAGGCCGTTCAGCTGCCCTGAGTGTGGGAAGGCCTTCAGCAATTCCTACAACCTGCAGAGCCACCGGCGTGTCCACACGGGGGAGAGGCCCTTCAGCTGCCCCGAGTGCAAGAAGGCCTTTACCGACCTCTCCGCCCTGGGGAGACACCAGCGTGTCCACACAGGGGAGAGGCCCTTCAGCTGCTCCGAGTGTGGGAAGGCCTTTACCCACGTCTCTGCCCTGCGGAGCCACCAGCGTGTCCACACCGGGAAGAGGCCCTTTAGCTGCCCCGAATGTGGGAAGACCTTTACTGACATCTCCTCCCTGATGAGGCACCAACGGATCCACACGGGGGAGAGGCCCTTCAGCTGCCCCGAGTGCGGGAAGGCCTTCAGCTATTCCTCCTCCCTGCTGACCCATCAGCGGGTCCACACCGGGGAGAGACCGTACACCTGCCCTCAGTGCGGGAAGGGCTTCACCAGCTCCTCCAACCTCCAGACCCACCAGCGGATCCACACGGGGGAGAGGCCCTTCAGCTGCCCTGAGTGTGGGAAGGCCTTTCGCGATTCCTCCACCCTGCTGACCCACCAGCGGATCCACACGGGGGAGAGGCCCTTCAGCTGCCCTGAATGCGGGAAGGGCTTCAACTGCTCCCCCCACCTGCGGAGCCACCAGCGGATCCACACAGGGGAGAGGCCCTTCAGCTGCCCTGAGTGTGGGAAGGCCTTTACCCACGTCTCTGCCTTGCGGAGCCACCAGCGGGTCCACACCGGGGAGAGGCCCTTCACCTGCCCTGAGTGCGGGAAGGCCTTCAGCTATTCCTCCACCCTGCTGATCCACCAGCGGATCCACACAGGGGAGAGACCGTACACCTGCTCTCAGTGCGGGAAGGCCTTCAGCAGTTCCTCCACACTGCTGATCCACCAGCGTGTCCACACCAGGGAGAGACCGTACACCTGCTCTCAGTGCGGGAAGGCCTTCAGCACATCCTCCCACCTGCGGAGCCACCAGCGGATCCACACCGGGGAGAGGCCGTACACCTGCTCTCAGTGCGGGAAGGGCTTCACCTATTCATCCAACCTGCGGAGCCACCAGCGAGTTCACGTGCCATCGCAGGGGGATTGAAGGAGTGACGGCCGAGTGCCATTATCGATTGGACAATCAACCCGGTTCCGGGGACTCCCGGGTTTGAATCCCGCCACGACAGATGGCAGAATTGGTATTCAGTCAGAAATGTGGAGTTCGGAATCTAACGATGAGACTGTTTCAGGGAGGGGGTGGTGCAGGGGAGAAAGCCATTATCTGATTCACTCTCTCCCTCGTTAGGGAAGGGAACCGCCATTGTGGGAAAGGATACGCTCAGTCGTTCCTGCTGCATCCTTTACCCGGTCTGGCCTACACGTGACTCCAGACCCACAGCAGTCTGGTTGACTCTACACTGCCCTCCCCCACTGGCAAAGGAGCGGGGAGAAACTTACTTGGAGACAGAGTATGGGTTGAAATTGCTGAGTGAGGCAATACTTCCTCCAGGTTACGGCTGTACTAAGGATCCAGTTACAAAGGGACAACTTAGTGCTGACCAATAGTAAAGACAGTGAGGTGGGGGGGGGGGGGGGGTGAGGAAACAGGGGAGGTGTGGTGTGTGCACTTTCACCTTGAGCTGTTCAAAAAGCAACTACTTTTTCTCTGCCTTTTTGCTGGGGGGATCTGAAGCTGTAACAAAGTTGGGTTGCAATAAAGGTTACCTGAACTTACCACCGGGCTCAGACTCTCATTGAAAGCTTTGAGCTCCAAGAGGTTTTTGTTTTAAAGCTGTTCATTTCTTTCAGCCTCCTGCACTAAGTTTAGAACATAGAACAATCCAGCTCAGAACAGGCCTTTCGGCCCTCGATGTTGTGCCAACCTGTGAACTATTCTCAGCTCGTTCCCCTACACTATCCCAAAATCATCCATGCGCTTATCTAAGGATTGTTTAAATCTCTCTAATGTGGCTGAGTTGACTACCTTAGCAGGTAGGGCATTCCACTCCCTTACCACTCTCTGTGTAAAGAACTTGCCTCTGACATCTGTCTTAAAGCTATCACCCCTCAGTTTGTAGTTATGCCCTCTCTTGAATAAGGGGACAACATTTGCAATCCTCCAGTCCTCAGATACTAAATCCGTTGACAATGACGACTCAAATATCAAAGCCAAAGGCTCTGCTATCTCCTCCCTAGCTTCCCAGAGAATCCTCGGATAAATCCCATCCAGCCCAGGGGACTTGTCTACTTTCACTCCTTCTCGAATCGATAACACCTGTGTGTAACTAACCTTGATACTTTTGAGTCTAATATCTCGTACCTCATTCTTTTCCTGAGTGAACACTGATGAGAAATGTTCATTTAGCACCTCTCCGATCTCTACAGTGTCCACACTCAACTTCCCACTTCTGTCTTTGACTGGCCCTATTCCTGCCCTAATCATCCTTTTATTCCTCACATGCCAATGGGAAGCTTTAGGGTTCTCCTTTATTCGATTTGCTAAAGACTGCTCGTGTCCTCTCTTTGCTCTTCTTAACTCTCTCTTTCAATCCTTCCTCGGTGATCTGAAATTCTCTATCATCTCATCTGTACCATCTTGCCTCATCAACACATAAGCCTCATGGAACAGCATCATAAAACACAGAACTTATATCAAAAGATCAGTGTCATGCAATTAATAGAATATATTGAACAAACTGAGATAGTCTTCATCTCTTAGAATGCGTGCGGGCTTTGGTTCATTAATATGTAACAATGTTCTTGAGATGACATAAGGTTTTATAAAAAAAGACATCTCCGCTCAGACAATGCATTAAAGGTGTGAGATTTGAACCTGTCAGTATTCCAATCTTGAATCAGACTGGTTCTGTTTCCAAAGTCGGAATTTGTAAAATATTAGATGCATTGACTGCCTGCAGATTGTGTGCTTTTTGAACAAAATTGAATGTATCTGCAAATATAATTCTGCCAATACAATTTCACCCCAAAGAGTGTGTGTGTGTGTGTGCATGAGAGAGTGAGAGTGTGTGCATGTGAGTTTGTGTGTGAGTGTGCACAGAAGTGTGCGTGTGCATGCTTGGGAAAGGGAAGTGTGATGGAGTATGAGGCTGCGAGTGTGAGAGAGTGTTGAGGGGTGTGTGTGTGTGTGTGTCTGTCTGAGAGATAGAGTATGTGTGTGAGAGAGAGCCTTAATCAAAGCAAGGGGTTGCATTTTTGTTAAAACAAGGACTTGTACAGATAATGATCGGGCCATGAATCGTATTAGAGAACAGACAGACATGGGGGAGGTGGGGGGTCGTGGTTTTCAGATAATGATCGGGCCATGAGTTGTGTTAGAGAACAGACAGACATGGGGGAGATGGGGGGTCGTGGTGTTCAGGTACATAGTTCTGTGGAAGTTGCATCACTGCTCGACAGGGTGGTTAAGGCAGCATTTCGCAACATTCCCTTCATTGTTCACACCATTGAGTATAGGGATTGGGACATCATGTTGAGGTTGTACAGGATGTTGGTGAGGTCACTTTCAGAGTACTGAGTACAGTTCTGGTGGCCCTGTAATAGGAGAATACTATTAGAGAGGGTTTAATAAAGATTTACCAGGATGTTGTAAGGATTGGAGGGTTTGAGTTATAAGGAGACTTTATTCACTGGAGCACAGGAAGTTGGGGGGTGACCTCATTGAGATTGATAAATTCATGAGGAGTGGAGGTAAGTGAATAGAAAATGGCTCTTGTTTAGCGTAGGGGAACTCAAAACTCGGGGGACTTTTTTTTAATATGAGGAGAGAGATTTAAAAGGAACCGGAGGGGCAACATTTTGAAAGAGGGTGATTTGCATGTGGAATGAACTTGCTGAGGATGTGGTAGATGCAGATACAATTACAACATTGAAACAGCATTTAGATGGGTACATGAATAGAAAGGTGTAGAGGGATATGGGCCAAATGCAGGCAAGTGGGACTAGATTAGTTTGCAATCCTGGTCGGCATGGACGAATTGGACCGAAGTGTCTGTTTCTGTGCTGTATACCTCTATTGAAACCAGTAGAATTCTGAAAGGGGCTTGACAGGATAGATGCAGATAAAATGCCCCTTTGAGGGGAGGGTCACAGAATCCTGACAATGTGGAAGCAGGCCATTCAGCCCATCTATTTCACTCTGGCCTCTGAACAGTATCCCACCTATATCCAACCCCTGACTCCGTATTTTCCATGGCCAATCCACCCTAACCTGTACATCCCTGGTCACTATGGGTAACTTAGCACGGCCAATTCTCCCTAACCTACACTCTAATCTATAAATTACCTTCTCAAGAATGTAATTTAAGTGCAGAGCTTTTCTAAGAAAAATGTCAGTCTGACTCAACATTGGGACACAGACAGAATTCACACCGATTGTCTCTACTTATAAATAGGGCAACGTCTCTTCGAAATGTAGATTCATTTAGATATAACTGCGTCACTTTACATATTAAGACATCCCTTTGAATGTGCCACATCCCTTTGAAATGTAATCTCGTCCATTTACATCTCTGTATTTGCGGAAATACCTGTTAAAATGTCCACGTCCCTTTAAAATGCAGATTGCCCCCTTTAGATATGAGGCCGTTCCGTTAGATGTCGGAATATCTGTTTAAATGGAGCCGTGAGCTTTCCCAATGTAGACAGGGCTCCTCGAAACGTGGCAGTGTCCCCCCTGCAGCTGCAGAGCGAGACAGGAGAGTTTGTTTTTGTGAATGAGCAGTTGTAGCGCGAGGTGGCTGTTGCTTGGTGACGGTGAGGCTCCCCCGGCCCCGCCCATCCCCCCGTGCAGACGTCACGCGGGGGTGAAGGCGGTTGGGAGGAGAAGTCGCTCGAGCGGGGGAAGCGGCGGCCGTTAGGAAAATGGCGCCGTGCGGCCGGGGCAGACCCCCGTCACTGGTCACCGCCGCCTTCCTGGTGCAGCTGCTGTGTCACGGCCACACCGGCCGGCTGTACAGCAGGCAGGAGCCGGTGACCATTCTGGAGGCGGATGGGGTTAAGGGCCTGCTTGGGAACTGGTCGGCCGCCTGGGTGGTGGAGTTCTACTGGTCGTGGGGCGGCCCCTGTGTTAACTATGGGGCCACCTGGAAGGTACTGGGCCCGGGAGGTGAAAGGTGAGGCAGGTTGTGGGGGGGACGGAGGGGAAGGAATGTGGGGCCTGTCCTGTCATAGTCACATTTTACACTCACTTTCCATCTGCTTTTACTGGCGCTTGTGCTGTTTACCCCTCACTGTTTTTAATCCTTGTGCTGTTTACCCCTCACTGTTACTTGTGCAATTGCTGAGGGTAGTGTGTAAATACTAGTGAAGGATACTATGCACCAGCATGTATATGTTCCTCAGTCATTGAAGGGGCAGGACCTGTTGAGAACGGTTAGTAAAGCAGGTTGTGCACTAAGTCTTGTTAACATGGATATGTTCATTGGAAAAGTTGACTTTTTATTATTTAGAGTCGTAGAGATTTTCAGCACGGAAACAGATCCCCTCAGTCCAACCTGTCCACGCCAACCAGATATCCTACATTAATCTAGTCCCCATTGCCAGCACTATATCCCTCTACACCATTCCTATTCATATACCCATCCAGATACTTTTTAAAGGCTGTAATTATACCGGCCTCCACCACTTCCTCTGGCAGCTCATTCCATACACACACCACCCTCTGCATGGAAACATTGCCCTTCAGGTATCTTTTATATCTTTGTGGCCTCACCCTAAACCTATGTCCTCTAGTTGTGAAGGTCACCCCAACACTGAGGAAAAGTCTTAAAAATATTGATTGCTTTTGCATTTGTTTGGCTGCTCAAATATCGAGCCACATGGGGGAAAAAATATCGCTCTGCCATTTTTGATCTCCAATAGACATTTGGAAACTGAAAATCTGTCAATAACACCAGCATTGCTACAGAGCATATTGTGTACACTCCTCGGTGTCAACAAGCAGGGCACATGTTTGCCAGTGTCACCAAAACATTGGGCGTGTTCCTCGCTGTCAGCAGAAAAGGGGCGAAACCTACTTTTGATGGACAAAAAAGGCTCACTGGAGGACCAGAAGGAGACTTGTCCTCCTGCCATTCGGAGCTCCCCTATTGGTGAATGCGGAAGTTGGGCCATGAGGTTCTGAAGTTCCTGCCCCTCCCCTCTCTCAATGAAGATTGAGCTTCACTCAGACTGCAGCTTCCTTCCTCTGTCCAACATCTGTGAGTACAGCACTCTCTTTTCTCACCCCCTTTTCCATTAACGTTTCATTCTGGGGTTCAATTGTTGACTTGGTGCAACTGAAAGGAATGGGAGTGAATCCAGTGAGGGGACAGACTCTGGAAAAAATAGTCCAAGCCTTTGTCTCAATTGACAAAATAGACAGGCAGGAGACTGGAAGAATGCAGCAAGCCAGGCAGTATCAGTAGGTGGAAGAGTTGAGGTATCTGGTGGAACCCTTGTTCAGGATTGGGGGTGGGTATAGGGAGAGCTGTGGAACAAGGGTGTGCTGGGGGCAGGGTGATGAAGCGAGGATAGGTGGAGACAGGTAGAAGGTACAATAGACAATAGGTGCAGGAGTCAGCTCTTCTGCCCTTTGAGCCAGCACCACCATTCATTATGATCGTGGCTGATCATCCTCAATCAGTATCCTGTTCCTGCATTATCCCCACAACCTGGTTGGTGAATGGGAGGAAGGAATCCAGTTGGAAGGGAAGAGTGGAAAGGGCTGGGAAGTGAGTTGGGGGATGGGATGGGAGATTATTTGAAATTGGAGAACTCAGTGTCGAATCCTCCGGGCTGTGGACTGCTCAGACAAGATGAGGTTTTGTTCCTCCAATTTGTCAGAAGGGGAGTGGGAAGGGGCATTAAAATGGGTGGAGACTGGGAAGTCCGCAAAGCCTCTGCGGACCCGGCTGTGATGCTCGGCAAACCATTCCCCAAGTTTACGGTTGGTCGTCCTGACGTAGAGAAGACCATAACTGGCAAAGCACAGTGGGTCGAGCAGTAGGACAGTCGTAGTTTGAGGCACAAGCTCTTCATCAGGAATGATGCGTGGATGTTCAGAGGGGCATCAGCGTCCTTCTGTGCCAGTTGTCAGACAGGTGCAGCAGGCAATGAGCAAGGCAAGTGGCATATTAGCAAGAGGAATTAAGTTCAGAAGTGGGAATGTCTTCCAGCAGTTAGGAGGTCATAGAATATATTCAAGGCTGAGTTCACGTGATTTTTATGTGGATGCTTGTGGGGGAAGGCAAAGAAATGGTTGTAAGACCAGTATCCAGTTTTAAGACAGTTCCAGAGTCAGACAGCACAGAAACAGACCCTTCAGTACAACTAGTCAATGCTGACTATGTTCTCAAACTAAACCAGTCCCACCTGGCAGTGTTTTGGCCCATATCCCTCCAAACCTTTCCTATTCATGACGTTACTGTACCTGCATCCACCACATCCTCTAGACATTTAGTCCTCACGTGAACTACTGTGTAAAAAAAAATTGTGCCCTTCAAATCTTTTTAAAATCCTTCTCCTGTCACCGTCAAAATTTGCTCCCTAATCTTGAAACCCCAACCCTAGGGGGAAGGACACCCTTTGTTCACCTCATCTCTCCCCTCATGATTTTATAAACGTTGATAAGGTCACATCTCCACTTCCAATGCTCCAGTGAAAAAGTCCCAGCCCATCCACCTAGATGAAGGTAGAATCCTGTCCCTTAGGATTCCCTCCAACAACGTGCCCACCACTGATGTCAGGCACACTGATCTATAGTTCCCTGGCTTGTCCTTACCACCCTTCTTAAACAGTGGCACCACGTTAGCCAACCTCCAGTCTTCTGGCACCTCACCTGACATGCACAGTATGCTCTATGGAGATGCTGTTTTTGATGGATTTAAAATGTCCAAATGCCACAATTTCTCCCCCACTCACTTGACATAACCGTGCAGGTTCCTCGCTATTTGATGTTCATGTTACTTAGAACCCTCATGATCATATCAATCTCAATGAGGTCACCCCTCAACCTCCTGTGCTCCAGTGAAGACAGTCTCAGCTTCTCCTTATAACTCAAACTCTCCAGTCCTGGCAACATCCTGGTAAATCTTTACTGAACTCTCTGTAATAGTATTCTTCCTATTACAGGGCCACCAGAAGCCTTCTCAGTACTTTACAAGTGACTTCACCAACATCCTGTACACCTTCAACATGATGTCCCAACTCCTTTATTCAATGGTGTGAACAATTAAGGTAAGTGTGCTGAATGTTTAACATCAATCTACATTTGTCAATATATCATATCAGTTGCATGACACTGTGACCTTTTGCTCTTAACTCTGCGTCTTATGATCCTGCTCCGCAGCTACCCGATGAAGGAGCAGCACACCGAAAGCTAGTGCTTCCAAATAAATCTGTTGGACTATAACCCACTGTTGTGATTTTTCAACCTTGTCCCACCTAGTCCAACAGCAGCACCTCCACCTCCTTTCTAATGAACACAGCCCATACCTCCCAGTGCTGCCAGTAAACTGCCGATGAAATGATGCAGTGCCTGCACTCCTGAAAAGTTTATAATTTCTAACGAAACCAGCTACTCATTCACTGCTCCACCTGATACACGACTTTGGAAACTTAGTGCAGGAGGCTGCAAGAAATGAGCAGCTTTAAAACAAAAACCGCTTGGAGCTTTCAATGAGAGCCTGAGCCCAGCAGTATGTTCTGGTTACCTTTATTGTGGCCCAACATTGTTACAGCTGCAGATGCCCCCAGCAAAAGGGCAGAGAAAGAGTAGCTGTGTTTTAGACAGCTCAACAACAGGGGGAGGGGCAAGGGGCAGGGCAAGGCCAACGGCAGGCCCCCGCACTACGCCTGCGTTGCCTTGCACAGTTTACAAAAATCCCTTCCCCTTCAGAGACTCCCCACAGTGTGGAAGCTGGCCACTCGACCCAAAGACTACACACCGATCCTCCAAAGGGTAACCCACCATGCAATTCCCCTACCCCTATTGCTCAACATTTACCCCTGACTAATGCACCTAACCTGCACATCCCTGGGCACTATGGGTATTTCAGTACTGTCAATCCACCTGAACCTGGACAACTCGTATATGCCAACCAGATATCCCAACCCAATCTAGTCCCACCTGCCAGCACAGGGCCCATATCCCCCCAGTTGCCTTTTAAATGTTGCAATTGTATCAGCCTCCACCACTTCCTCTGGCAGCTCATTCCATACACGTACCACCCTCTAAATGAGAAGGTTGCCCCTTAGATCTCTTTCATATCTTTCCTCTCTCACCCGAAAACCTATGCCCTGTAGTTCTGGACTCTCCCATCCCATAGAAAAGACTTTGTCTATCTATCCTATCCATGCCCCTCATGATTTTATAAACCTCTATTAGGTCACCCCTCAGCCTCTGACGCTCCAGGGAAAATAGCCGCAGCCTGTTCTGTCTCTCCCTATAGCTCAAATCCTCCAGTCTTGGCGACATCCTTGTAAATCTTTTTAGATTAGATTAGATTAGATTACTTAGTGTGGAAACAGGCCCTTCGGCCCAACAAGTCCACACCGACCTGCCAACGCATATATCACCCAGACCCATACTCCGGGAGTTTGCAAGGACTGCCACAAACACTACATAGGACAAACAGGAAGAAAGTTAGCCACCTGGATACACGAACACCAGCTAGCCACAAAAAGACACGACCTTCTATCCCTCGTAGCCCAACATACGGATGAAAAAAAAAACACCACTTCGACTGGGACATCTATCCTGGGACAGGCTAAGCAACGACATGCCAGAGAATTCCTAGAGGCCTGGCACTCCAATCACAACACCATAAACAAACACATAGATCTAGATACCATCTATCAACCCCTCAGAAAATGAACAGGAAATGACATCACCACAAACCCCAGGAACCCTATCCAGGCCAAACATATAAATCGAAAGCAGGAGACAACAGCGTCGCTTCATTTGGAGGTCGCCACTGATGACGTTCCCGAGCCAGGTAATGAAACGTCTGGATATCAAACCTACAGCTCAGCGAGCAAACCTACACCCTAATCCTCAACCTGAGCTACAAACCTTGCAAAGTAGAATGTATTTGCAAACATCATGCTGCAAATACAAACCCACCCCCATGGATGATCTATCTCGTGTGTGCATGAGATAGAGAAACAGTCTATTTCCGTGCTGTTTATCTCTATTTGATAACCGTTGCTTTATTTCTGTTGGTGTAAATGTTGTTGTAATTCATAGCTGGATCCTCATAGGTGTAAGGGTGACAGAATTCCTCAAGTAGGGCACTGGAAGATTCCTGGGAGACCCCTATTTCTGGTTTACTTCCTCATGAACAAACATTAAGCACGTGTACCTATTTATTTACGATTTTGTTTTATTTTTCTTGTTTGATTCCCTGCTATGACTACACCTTGTATTAGGATAGTTGACAGGCTGGGAGATTGTGGCTTGGGTCTTGATTGAATATTTTATCGTTCCAGAAGTTATAAAAGGCGGGGTCAAAGCTTTAGCAGAAATCCAGCAGAGCTGAGAACAGACCGACATCTTAGTCTGTGGGAACAGGGAGATCAACAGAGGATAGAGAAATCAGGTCCTGAAACCAGACCACCCGGTGATCAGTGCTTTGATTAGAGGCATCCTTCTACATCAGTCAATGCCAGTTGTCAGACAGGTGCAGCAAGGCAAGTGGTATATTAGCAGGCTGAACTGAGATTAGAAATGGGGATGTCTTCCTGCAGTTAGGGAGTCATTGAATTTATTCAAGGCTGAGTTCATCTGATTTTTGAACAACAAAGTGTGGATTTTTATGTTGTGTGGATGAGGTGTGTTTTTTTTGTGGTTTATGTTTTGGATACAGGAAGAGTAGACATTTTTAAAGTGGAAGGCAAGAAAATGGTTTTAAGACCACGACAGAACAGTTATGGTCAGACAGCACAGAAACAGACCCTTCAGTCCAACTATTCCATGCTGACTATGTTCTCAAACTAAACTAGTGCCACTTGCCAGTGTTTGGCCCATATACCTCCACACCTTCCCTATTCATGTACTTATCCACATATCTTTTAAACGTTGCATCTGAACATGTATCCACCACTTCCTCTTTACATTCACTCAATACATGAAACACTCTGTTATAAACAAACTTTTCCCAATTCTGTCCATTCCATGGATTCATTCTCTTTCCTTTCAGTTGCTGCAAGTCATAAATTGAAGCCCAGAATGAAATAAATGGAAAAGGAGTTGTGAAGAGAGTACCCTACTCACAGATGGTTGACACAGTAAGGAGGGTGGAGTCTGGAGCAAACCCGAAATGTCGATTTTCCTGCTCCTCGGACGCTGCCTGACCTGCAGTACTTTGCCAGCACCACTCTAATCTTGACCCTGATCTCCAGCATCTGCAGTTCTAACTTTCTCCTGTAAGAAATCAGCAGTTTTAAACCAAAAACCTGTTGCAGTTTAAAGCTCTCATTGAGAGTTTGAGCTCAGTGTGAAGTTCAGGTAATCTTTATTGTGACCCAACTTTGTTACAGCTTCAGAATCTCCCAGCAGAAAGGTGTAGAAAAAGTAGCAATTTTTTAAAAACAGCTCAAGGTCAAAGTGCAACTCCTCACTTTCTTCATTATTGGTCACCACCGAGTTGTCCCTTTGTAATTGGATCCTTGGTGTAGCCTTAACCTGGAGGAAGTACTGCCTCACTCAGCAATTTCAACCTGTATCCAAGTAAGTTGGATGAGCAGCATAGAGTCAACCAGACTATTGTGGGTCTGGAGTCACGTGTAGGCCAGAGCGGGTAAAGGATGCAGCTGGGACGACTGCTCTAATAACTGCTCAAGTCTTCCCTAAAAAAGAACTGAGTGACTCAGAAGGGGGTTTTTTTTCCACCCCCACCCCACCGACAATAGTTTCACCGTTAGATTCTGAACTCCAGATTTCTGACCAAATTCCAATTCCGCCATCTGTTGTGGGAATCGAACTCGGGAGCCACTGGAACTGGGTTGATAGTCCAGTTGGTAAAGGCACTCGGCCGTCTTTCTTTCAATCCTCCTGCAATGCCACGTGATCCCGCTGGTTGGTCAGCAAGGAGGCAGCCTGGGTAACGGCCTTCCCGCACTCGGGGCAGCTTAAGGGCCTCTCCCCCATGTGGATCCACTGGTGGGTCTGGAGGTTGGAGGAATCGCTGAAGTCCTTCCTGCAGTCAGGGCAGGGGAACGGCCTCTCCCCAGTGTGACTGCGCCAATGAGTCTCCAGGGCAGACGGGAAACAAGCCTTTCGAACAGTCACCACACTTCCGTGGTTTCTCTACGGGGCGGGATTCCTCGGGTTTCTCCATGGCCGAAGCTTCAGCCGCACAAACGCATGTGGAGCTTCTCTCCACCGTGAATTCCTCTTTCCAAACCGTATAGCTGTTACACGCTCCTCACTCAGTGCACTGCAATGGTAGGGTCTCTCATCCAGTCCCACTGATGCTGAAAACATACCCAAACAGGAACCAAACAGCTTTGCTCCTCACGGAATCATAGTTGCAAACTGTTGCGGTCCCGATGGATTGGATTGAATGACTGTCAGACATGGACGTCAAAGTAAGGACTGCAGACGCTGGAGAGTCAGAGTCAGAAAGTGCGGCGCTGGAAAAGCACAGCAGGTCAGGCAGCATCCGAGGAGCAGGAGAGTCAACGTTTTGGGCATTAGGCCTTCATCTGTTGATTTTGAAACTTCCATCTTCAGATCCTGAAATGTAAAAAGAGATTACAAAAGTCATCACTGTCAGTGCAGGGTAGAAATTCTGAACAAGCAATTCTACTTTCTGCGGAAAGTTCTTTTCTTTTGTTATTTCACAAAATTGAAAGCACCATCCCACTCTCTCTCCCCACCTCTGTTCTCACTCTGATCTAACTAATTCCCCTGAAGGTGCTGATTCAGGATCTTCCAGGGGCAGAAAAGCAAAAACGTCAAGACTGACATCTCTCTGAATTTTGGATAACTCCACCTGAAAGTTAATATCTTTCACAACATTGGGATACTGCTGGGAGGTGAGGAGGTCTGATTTTGGGAAGCAAAAAAAAATAATGAGTTTGTGCCAATCCCTTCCCTTCAGAGAATCCCCAGAGTGTGAAAGCAGGCCACTCAGCCCCACAAATCCATACCGACCCCCTAAAGGGTAACAGACCCACACCTATTCCCCTACCCCTATTGCTCAACTTTTACTCCCTGATTAATGCACCTAACCTGCACATCTCTGGGCATGGTCAATCCATCCTAACCTGGACAAAGTTAAAAATCACACCACCAGGTGAGTGTTCAACAGGTTTATTTGGAATGACTCGCTTTCAGAGCGCTGATCCTTCAGGTGGTTGTGGAGAATAAGATCTTAAGACATAACTTATAGAAAAACATTATCGCGTTCTGCCACCGAAATGATATGTTGAACAAACCTGGACTGTCAAGTCTTTTATCTTTTAGACTGGATTGCAGCTATCATTCACATGTAAATCCCAGACCTTCTTGCAAGGCACCTTATCAAGATAACTCGAGGTTTTATAGCAAAATGTGACATCTCAGTTCACATAATGCATTAAAGGTGTGAGGTCAGAGTCTGTCTGTGTCCCAGTCTTGAGTCAGACTGGTTCTATTTCCAAAGTGGAATTTACAAAATATTACATGGATTGACTGCTTACTGATTGTGTATTTTTTGAGCAAAATACACAATGTATCTGCAAATATCATTCTGCAAATACAAATAGAGCCTTATTTCTGGTTTACTTCCTAATGAATAAACATTAAACGCGAGCACCTATTTATTTCTAATGTTGTTTCATTTTTCTTGTTTGATTCCCTTCTGTGACTACACTGTGCCTGGATGGTTCACAGGCTGGGAGATTGTGCATTGGGACTTGATTGACTGAATGTTTTATTGTCCCAGAAGGTGTAAAGATAGTTGTTGGGGGGGGTGTCAAAGCTTCAACAGAAATCCAGCAGAGCTGAGAACAGACTGACATCCATATGCCTTTTAAATGTTGTAATTGTGCCAGTCTCCACCACTTCCTCTGGCAGTTCGTGCCATACATGCACCACCCTCTATGTGAAAAGATTGCCCCTCAGACCCCTGTTAAATCATTCTGCTCTCACCTCAAACATATGTCTTCTAGTTTTCTTGGACTCCCCTACCCTGGGGAAAAGACCTTAGGTTTCCTCCCCTATCCATGCCCATTACAAAGGTCTATAAGTTTACCCCTCAGCCTCTGATGCTCCATGGAAAATATCCCTGGCCTATTCAGCCTCTCCCTATAGCTCAAATCTTTTCTGACCCCTTTCAAAGTTTCATAACATCTTTCCTACAGTAGGGAGACCAGAACTGAACGCAGTATTCCAAAATTGGCTTAACCAACATCCTGGACAGCCACAACATGACCTCCCAACTCATCTACTCGATGCTCTGACCAATAAAGGCCATCCTACCAAATGCCTCATTCATTATCCTGTCTACCTGAGACTCCACTTTCAAGGAACTATGGAACCTGCACTCCAAGGTCTCTTTGTTCTGCAACACTCCCCTTAACTCTGTCAGTCCTGCCTGAATTGCTTGACCAAAATGCAACAACTCGAATTTCTCAAAATTTAATTCCATCTACCACACTTTGGCCCATCCGATCAATTCTAATTTATAGCAAACCCTCTTTTCTCTCTCATTCCCAAGCTGAAAATCTCCAATCCACACACTCTCCCTCCATTCTCATTTTGCTGACCCCAATCCCTGGTGTACCTCATCCTGAATGGTCTGGTTCATGCTGATTAAAAGACCCACACTCGGGGGGGGGGGGGGGGGGGGGGTTCTAATTGAAACATACATAATCCTGAACAGCCCAGACAGAGTGGATGTTGCTAAGATGTTTCCATTGGTAGGACAGACTCAGACCAGAGGGCAGCGCTTCAAGTAAAGGGAAGTCCTTTTAGAAAGGAGAAACTTCTTCAGCCAGAGAGCAGTGAATCTGTGGAATCTATTTCCATAGAAGGCTGTGGAGGCCAGGTCACTGGGAATATTTAAAACTGAGACAGATAGGTTCTTGAGTATCAAGGGTTAAAGGAGAATGGGGTTGAGAAACCTAGCAGCCACGATTGAATGGGGTGATTAGACCTGATGGACTGAATGGCCTAATTTCTGCTCCTCTGACTTAGGGCCTCTTGCTGTCCTGGACACAGAGTGAGAGAGTTGGGAGCAAGACTAGGCCATTCGGTCTTTCGAGTCAGCACCAGCATTGAACAATTCATAACTGGATATGAATATACCTACAGCTGGGTGGATAGGCTGGGACTTTTTTCACTGGAACACATGAGGTTGAGATGTGACCTTAAAAGGAGGTTCATAAAATCATGGAGGGTAGATGAGGTGAACCGCAGGTGTCCTTTCCCTAGGATGGGGGTTTCAAGATTAGGGAGCAAATGAGGAAGGTGAGTGAAGAAAGATTTTCAAAAGACTGGAGTAGCGCCTTTTTTTTGAGAGTAGTTTGTGTGTGGAATCAATGTCCAGACACGGTGGTGGATGTAGGTACAGTAACAAGGTTTAAAAGACATTTGGATAAGTACGTGAATAGGAAAGGTTCAGAGGGATATGGGCCAAATACACACAGGTGGGACTAGTTTAGTTTGTGAACACAGTCAGCACGGTTTAGTTGGACTGAAGGGTCTGTTTCTGTGTTGTCTGACTCGAACTGTTCTAAAGTGGGCTTAAAACCATTTTCTTGCCTTCCGCAATAAACATCCACTTCTTTCTTGTTCAAAAATCAGATTAACTCAACCTTGAATTTATTCAAATGACCCCCTAACTGCAGGATGACATTCCCATCTCTGAACTCAATTCCTCTTGCTAACACACCACTTGCCTTGCTCATTGCCTGCTGCACCTGTCTGACAACTGGCATAGAAGGACACTGATGCCCCTCTGAACATCCACGTATCATTCCTGATGAAGGGCTTGTGCCCGAAACTTCGACTGTCCTACTGCTCGGATGCACCTTGAATGAATCTACCGTCCCTACCTCTGCTGGCAATGCGTTCCAGGCACCTATCACCCTCTGAGTAACGTACTTTCTGTGTGCATCTCCAACATGATGTCCCAACTCCTGTACTCAGCATGTGAACCATGAAGGCTAGTGTGTTGAACACCTTCTTCACCCCCCTCTACCAGTGATGTAACTTTCAAGAACAATGAACCTGAACACCTCCATGTCTCTGTTCTACAACATGACCCAGGGCCCTACCATTACCTGTTCAAGTCTTGCCCTCCTTTATTTTAGCAAATGCAACCCCTCACTTATATCCATATCCCTCTCATACACACACGCTCTCTCTCAGACATACACACACACCACCCCCTCAAAACTCTCACCCTCTCGCAGACTCATACTCCATCACAATCACACTTTATCAAGCAGGCACACATGCAAAAACATACTCACAGCGCACAAACACACACACCCCCACACACACACACACACACTTCCCTGAAGGGAGTTTCCCTGAAACGTCAATTTTCCTGCTCCTCGGATGCTGCCTGACTTGTTGCTGCACCACACGCTCGATCCTAAACTTATTACCCTCTACTTCTGGACTGCCCCATCCAAAGGAAAATACCATGTTTATTTACCCTATCCATGCCCCTCATGATGATATAAAAGTGTATAAGGTCACTCCTCAGACTCTGGCAAGCTACGGAAAAAAGTCCCAACCTGAACTTCTGTCTCTCCTCACCCGGGTAACCAAGACACATACCTGAGGTCCCAAAGTCTGCTCCCTCGCTGGATTCACTCCAGTTGCTGCAAGTGAGCCTGCTCCGTCATTCATTAAGATCATGGCTGATCTATCCATCGTTTCATCTTCTCCTCCCTGCACTGTCACAAGGAACCCCTTAATTCCCCAACCAGGCCAAATCCCACCCAACTGTATCTTGAATATACTTAATGAAGCTGCCTCTATTGCTTCCTTAGCCAGAGTATTCCCTAGATTTTGATGAAGGGCTTTTGCCCGAAACATCGATTTTCCTGCTCTCTGGATGCTGCCTGACCTGCTGTGCTTTTCCAGCACCACTCTAATCTAGACTATTCCATAGATTCACGACCCTCTGGGAAAAGCAGTTCCTCCTCATCTCTGTCTGAAAGCTACTCCCTCTAACCTTGAGGCCTCGTCTCACCCACCAGAAATTACTGGACAGGCTAGGGCTTCATCCCCACAGTGCAATGACATTGGGAAGATGTTTTCATTGGTAGGAGAGACTAGGACTAGAGGACACAGCTTTAAGAATAAAGGGAAGACCTTTAGGAACAGAGATAAGCGATGTCTCCTTTTCTGCCGACAGCGAGGAGCATGGACAATGTACTGGTGACACCAGCGAGCAGGTGCGCTGTTGTTCACACCGAGGAGCAGACACAATGTGCTCTGTGGCGATGCTGGTGTTATTGACAGATGTTAAATGTTCAAATGCCAAGAGGAGAAATAAAGGGTAGAGCCACAGTTCTTTTTCCCCATGTGGCTCAACATTTTATCGCTTTTGTCTGGCTGCTCAACATTTTTTTAAATGTCTTTTCCCCAGAATAGGGGTGAGGTTCACAACTAGACGGCATAGGTTTAGGGTGAGAGCAGAAAGATATTAAAGGTACCTAAGGGGCAACTTTTCCATGCAGAGGATGGTGCACGTATGGAATGAGCTGTGAGAGGAAGTAGTGGAGGCCGATATAATTACAGCATTTAAAAGGCATCTGGATGGGTATATGAACCAAGTGGTGACAAATGGGACTAGATTAATTTAGGATATCTGGTTGGCATGGACAGGTTGGACCAAATGGGTGTGTTCATGTGCTGTACATCTTTATGATTCTAAATAATAAAAAAGTATATTTTTACAAATACCAAACTATCTCCAAGTTAACAAGGCTTAGTGCACCACATACTTTACTAACCATTCTCAACAGGTCCTGCCCCTTCAATAACTGAGGAACATATACATGCTGGTGCATAGTATCCTTCACTAGTATTTACACACTACCCTCAACAATTGTACAAGTAACAGTGAGGGGTAAACAGCACAAGCGCCAGTAAAAGCAGATGGAAAGTGAGTGTAAAATGTGACTATGACAGGACAGGCCCCACATTCCTTCCCCTCCGTCCCCCCCACAACCTGCCTCACCTTTCACCTCCCGGGCCCAGTACCTTCCAGGTGGCCCCATAGTTGACACAGGGGCCGCCCCACGACCAGTAGAACTCCACCACCCAGGCGGCCGACCAGTTCCCAAGCAGGCCCTTAACCCCATCCGCCTCCAGAATGGTCACCGGCTCCTGCCTGCTGTACAGCCGGCCGGTGTGACCGTGACACAGCAGCTGCGCCAGGAAGGCGGCGGTGACCAGTGACGGGGGTCTGCCCCGGGCCGCACGGCGCCATTTTCCTAACGACCGCCGCTTCCCCGCTCGAGCGACTTCTCCTCCCAACCGCCTTCACCCCCGCGTGACGTCTGCACGGGGGGATGGGCGGGGCCGGGGGAGCCTCACCGTCACCAAGCAACAGCCACCTCGCGCTACAACTGCTCATTCACAAAAACAAACTCTCCTGTCTCGCTCTGCAGCTGCAGGGGGGGACACTGCCACGTTTCGAGGAGCCCTGTCTACATTGGGAAAGCTCACGGCTCCATTTAAACAGATATTCCGACATCTAACGGAACGGCCTCATAATCTAAAGGGGGTAATGTGCATGGACATTAAAGTAACATGGACATTTTAACGGGGTATTTTTGCAAATAAAGAGATGCAAATGGACGAGATTACATTTCAAAGGGATGTGGCACATTCAAAGGGATATCTTCATATGTAAAGTGACGCAGTTATACCTAAATGAATCTACATTTCGAAGAGACGTTGCCCTGTTTATAAGCAGAGACAATAGGTGTGAATTCTGTCTGTGTCCCAATGTTGAGTCTGACTGACATTTTTCTTAGAAAAGCTCTGCACTTAAATTACATTCTTGAGAAGGTAATTTATAGATTAGAGTGTAGGTTAGGGAGAATTGGCCGTGCTAAGTTACCCATAGTGACCAGGGATGTACAGGTTAGAGTGGCTTGGCCATGGGAAATATGGAGTAAGGGGTTGGGTATGGGTGGGATACTGTTCAGAGGGCCAGAGTGAAATAGATGGGCTGAATGGCCTGCTTCCACATTGTCGGAATTCGATGACCCTCCCCACAAAGGAGCATTTCATCTGCATCTATCCTGTCAAGCCCCTTTCAGAATTCTATTAGTTTCAATAGAGGTATACAGCACAGAAACAGACACTTCGGTCCAATTCGTCCATGTCGACCAGGATTCCAAACTAAACATAGAACATAGAAGGATACAGTGCAGTACAGGCCCTTCGGCCCTCGATGTTGCGCCGACCGAATCCTCCCTAACCTGTACTAGCCCAATAACTTCCAAATGCCTATCCAATGCCCGCTTAAATGACCATAAAGGAGAGTTCACCACTGATACGGGCAGGGCATTCCATGAACTCACAACCCGATACAAACCAGTCCCACTTGCCTGCATTTGGCCCATATCCCTCTAAACCTTTCTATTCATGTACCCATCCAAATGCTGTTTCAATGTTGTAACTGTACCTGCATCGACCACATCCTCAGCAAGTTCATTCCACATGCAAATCACCCTCTTTCAAAATGTTGCCCCTCCGCTTCCTTTTAAATCTCTCTCCTGACATTTAAAAAAATGCCCCCTAGTTTTGAGTTCCCCTACGCTAAGCAAGAGCCATTTGCTATTCACCTTACCTCCACTCCTCATGAATTTATTAATCTCAATGAGGTCACCTCCCCCCCCCCCCACCTCCTGTGCTCCAATGAATAAAGTCCCAGCCTCTCCTTATAACTCAAACCCTCCAGTCCTTACAACATCCTGGTAAATCTTTATTAAACCCTCACTAATATTATTCTTCCTAATACAGGGCCACCGGAACTGTACTCAGTACTCTGAAAGTGGCCTCACCAACATCCTGTACAACCTCAACATGATGTCCCAACTCCTATACTCAATGGTGTGAACAATGAAGGCAATGTTGCGAAATGCCGCCTTAACCACCCTGTCGAGCAATGATGCAACTTCCAAAGAACTATGTACCTGAACAGCCCCCACCTCTGCTCCCCCACCCCCCATGTCTGTCTGTTCTCTAACACGACCCATGGCCCAACTGTACAAGTCCTTGTTTTAGCAAAAATGCAACCCCTTGCTTTGATTAAGCCTCTCCCTCACACACATACTCTACCTCTCAGACAGACACAGACACACACCCCTCAACACTCTCTCACACTCGCAGCCTCATACTCCATCACACTCTCACTTTCCAAGCATACACACACACACTTCTGTGCACACACACACAAACTCACATGCACACTCTTTCATGCACACACACACTACTTTATGGGGTGAAATTGTATTGGCAAAATTATATTTGCAGATACATTCAATTTTATTCAAAAAGCACACAAACTGCAGGCAGTCAATGCATATAATATTTTACAAATTCCGACTTTGGAAACAGAACAAGTCTGATTCAAGGTTGGAATACTGACAGACTCAAATCTCACACCTTCATTGCATTGTCTGAGCAGAGATGTCTGTTTTTTATAAAAGCTTAAGTCATCTCAAAAACACTGTTACATATTAATGAACCAAAGTCCGCACCCATTCTAAGAGATGAAGACTATCTCAGTTTGTTCAATATATTCGATCAGTTGCATGACACTGATCTTTTGATACAAGTTCTGTGTCTTATGATGCTGTTCCATGAGGCTTATGTGTTGATGAGGCAAGATGGTACAGATGAGGCGATAAGAGAATTACAGATCACCGAGGAAGGATTGAAAGAGAGAGTTAAGAAGAGCAAAGAGAGGACACGAGCAGTCTTTATCAAATAGAATAAAGGAGAACCCTAAAGCTTTCTATAGGTCTGTGAGGAATAAAAGGATTAGATTAGATTAGATTACTTACAGTGTGGAAACAGGCCCTTCGGCCCAACAAGTCCACACCGACCCGCCGAAGCGCAACCCACCCATACCCCTACATTTACCCCTTAGCTAACACTACGAGCAATTTAGCATGGCCAATTCACCTGACCCGCACATCTTTGGACTGTGGGAGGAAACCGGAGCACCCGGAGGAAACCCACGCAGACACGGGGAGAACGTGCAAACTCCACAGTCAGTCGCCTGAGTCGGGAATTGAACCCGGGTCTCTGGTGCTGTGAGGCAGCAGTGCTAACCACTGTGCCACCGTGCTGCCCAGATGATTAGGGTAGGAATAGGGCCAGTCAAAGACAGAAGTGGGAAGTTGAGTGTGGACACTGTAGAGATCGGAGAGGTGCTAAATGAACATTTCTCATTGGTGTTCACTCAGGAAAAGAATGAGATATGAGACATTAGACTCGAAAGGATTGAGGTTAGTTACGCACAGGTGTTATCAATTTGAGAAGGAGTGAAAGTAGACAAGTCCCCTGGGCTGGATGGGATTTATCCGAGGATTCTCTGGGAAGTGAGGGAGGAGATAGCAGAGCCTTTGGCTTTGATATTTGAGTCATCATTATCGACGGGTTTAGTACCTGAGAACTGGAGGATTGCAAATGTTGTGCCCTTGTTCAAGAGAGGGCATAACTACAAATTGAGGGGTGATAGCTTTCAGACAGATGTCAGAGGCAAGTTCTTTACACGGAGAGTGGTAAGGGAGTGGAATGCCCTACCTGCTAAGGTAGTCAACTCAGCCACATTAGGGAGATTTAAACAATCCTTAGATAAGCGCATGGATGATTTTGGGATAGTGTAGGGGAACGAGCTGAGAATAGTTCACAGGTCGGCGTAACATCGAGGGCCGAAAGGCCTGTTCTGCGCTGGATTGTTCTATGTTCTAAACTTACTGCAGGAGGCTGAAAGAAATAAGCAGCTTTAAAACAAAAACCTCTTGGAGCTCAAAGCTTCCAATGAGAGTCTGAGCCCGGTGGTAAGTTCAGGTATCCTTTATTGCAACCCAACTTTGTTACAGCTTTGGATCCCCCCAGCAAAAAGGCAGAGAAAAAGAAGTTGCTTTTTGAGCTCAAGGTGAAAGTGCACACACCACACCTCCCCTGTTTCCCCCGTCCCCCCACTGTCTTTAATATTGGCCAGCACCAAGTTGTCCCTTTGTAACTGGATCCTTGGTACCGCCGTAACCCGGAGGAAGTATTGCCTCACTCAGCAATTTCAACGCATACTCTGTCTCCAAGTAAGTTTCTCCCCTGGAACGACTGAGTGAATCCTTTCCCACAATGGCGGTTCCCTTCCCTAACAAGGGAGACGGAATCAGATGGGGGCTTTCTCCCCTGCACCACCCCCTCCCTGAAACGGTCTCATTGTTAAATTTCGAACTCCACATTTCTGACTGAATACCAATTCTGCCATCTGTCATGGCGGGATTCAAACCCGGGAGTCCCCGGAAATGGGTTGGTAGTCCAATCGATAATGGCACTCAGCCTTCACTCCTTCAATCCCCCTGCGATGGCACGTGAACTCGCTGGTGCTTCCGCAGCTGGGAGGAGTAGGTGAAGCCCTTCCCGCACTGAGAGCAGGTGAACGGCCTCTCCCCGGTGTGGATCCATTGATGCCTCAGCAGGGTGGAGGATGTGCTGAAGCCCTTTCCGCACTTGGGGCAGCTGAAGGGCCTCTCTCCCGTGTGGATCCGCTGATGGGTCAGCAGATGGGAGGAATACCTGAAGGCCTTCCCGCACTCGGGGCAGCTGAAGGGCCTCTCTCCCGTGTGGACCCGCCGGTGGGTCAGCAGATGGGAGGAATACCTAAAGTCCTTCCCGCACTGAGAGCAGGTGAAGGGCCTCTCCCCCTTGTGGACCTGCTGGTGGGTCAGCAGGTGGGAGGAGCAGTTGAAGCTCTTCCTGCATTGAGAGCAGCTGAACTGCCTCTCCCCCATGTGGATACGCTGGTGCCTCAGCAGGGTGGAGGCCTGTGTAAAGGCCTTCCCACAATCAGGGCAGCTGAAGGGCCTCTCCCCCGTGTGGACCCGCTGGTGCCTCAGCAGGGCGGAGGAGCAGGTGAAGCCCTTCCCGCACTGAGAGCAGGTGAATGGCCTCTCCCCCGTGTGGATCTGCTGGTGGGTCAACAGGGTGGAGGAATTCCTGAAGGCCTTCCCACACTCAGGGCAGCTGAAGGGCCTCTCCCCGGTGTGGACCCGCTGGTGGGTCAGCAGGTGGGAGGAATCACTGAAGGCCTTCCCACACTGAGAGCAGGTGAACGGCCTCTCCCCCATGTGGACCCGCTGGTGCCTCCGCAGGGAGGAGGAATCGCTAAAAGCCCTCCCACACTCAGGGCAGCTTAAGGGCCTTTCCCCTGTGTGGACCCGTCGGTGGGTCAGCAGGTGGGAGGAATTGCTGAAGGCCTTCCCACACTCTGGGCAGCTGAAGGGTCTCTCCCCCGTGTGGACATGCTGGTGGCTCCGCAGGGCGGAGGAGCAGGTGAAGCCTTTCCCGCACTGAGAGCAGGTGAATGGTCTCTCCCCCATTTGGACCCGCTGGTGGGCCAACAGGGTGGAGAAATTGCTGAAGGCCTTCCCACACTCGGGGCAGCTGAATGGTCTCTCCCCTGTGTGGACTCGCTGGTGCCTCAGCAGGTGGGAGGAATACCTGAAGCCCTTCCCGCACTGAGAGCAGGTGAAGGGCGTCTCCCCCATGTGGACCTGCTGGTGGGTCAGCAGATGGGAGGAGCAGGTGAAACCCTTCCCGCACTGAGAGCAAGTAAACGGCCTCTCCCCCGTGTGGACCCGTTGGTGGGTCAGTAGGGTGGAGGAATGTCTGAAGCCCTTCCCACACTCAGGGCAGCTGAAGGGCCTTTCCCCCGTGTGGACACGCTGGTGCCTCAGCAGGGAGGAAGCCTGGGTAAAGGCCTTCCCGCACTCGGGGCAGCTGAAGGGCCTCTCCCCCGTGTGGACCCGCTGGTGGGTCAGCAGGGTGGAAGCCTGGGTAAAGGCCTTCCCGCACTCGGGGCAGCTGAAGGGCCTCTTCCCCCATGTGGACCCGCTGGTGGGTCAGCAGATGGGAGGATGTGCTGAAGGCCTTCCCGCACTCTGGGCAGCTGAAGGGCCTTTCCCCCGTGTGGTTCTGCTGGTGGGCCAACAGGTGGGAGGAATGTTTGAAGGCCTTCCCGCAGACAGGACAGGAGAATGGCCTCTCCCGGTGTGACTGCGCCGATGAATCTCCAGGGCAGACGGGACACGGAAGCCTTTCCCACAGTCACCACGTTTCCACGGTTCCTCCACAGGGCGGGAATCCTCAGGTTTCTCCATGGCTACAGCTTCAGCTGCATACAAACATGTGTAGAGCCCCTCCCTGCCGTGAAATCACCTTTCCAGGCCGTATAACTGTTTCAGGCTCCACACACAGTGCGCTGCAAAAGTGGGGTCTCTCGTCCAGTCCCACTGATGCTGAAAATGTCCTCAAACAGATACCAAAAAGCGTTGATCCCTCTCACAGAAATCACAATCAAAAATCGTTACTGTCCCGATGGATTGAGTGACTGTCAGATATTGACATCAAAGTGAGGACTGCAGACACTGGAGAGTCAGTCGAAAAATGTGGCACTGGCAAAGCACAGCAGGTCAGGCAGCATCCGAGGAGCAGGAGAGTCAATGTTTCGGGCATAAGCCCTTCATCCATTGATTTTGAAACTTCAGTCTTCAGATTTTCAAATACTCTGCAAAAAGAGATTACAAAAGTCATCACTATCAGTGCAGGGTAGAAATTCAGAACAAGCAACTCTATTTTCTGTGGAATATTCTTTTGTTGTTCCACAAAATTGAAAGCACCATCCCTCTCTCTCTCCCTCTGTTCTCACTCCGCTCTAACTAATTCCCCTGAAGGTGCTGATTCAGGATCTTACAGGGGCAGAAAAAGCAAAAAGATCAAAACTGACAACTCTCTGAATTTTGGATACCTCCACCTGAAAGTTAGTATCTTCCACAACACTGGGATCCTGCTGAGAGTGAGCAGGTCTGATTCTGAGAAGCAAAAAAAAGTGTGTCAATTCAGGGTAAACCTGCAATGTAGCTTCTTGAGGAAGGACCAGACACAAAATGGTTAACGACCCCAGGAAGGTGGGAGCAAAATGAAACAACAAGGCATTAACACCAACACACTTCAGTCAAACTCTTCTGCTACCAGTCAGGGCAAAACATGCTCTGAAAGTCCAGCCTTCACAACCACACTTCTGCTTTCACTGAAGACAATTAGAGTCACACAGCACGAAAACAGACCCTTTGTCTCAACCTGCCCAGATATCATTTATGCCACTCATCCACAGATTCTATCAACAAACACATTGACCTGGACCCAATATACCGGCCACTGCAGCAGACAGCTGGAACTGACAACCGGAAGCAGCAGAGACAAACCACTATAAATGCCGGAGGAAACATCACAGAAGCGATGTGGAGGCTCCCAAGCACTGAGGATGTCACCTAGACAGGGGACGAAACGTTTGCAACACAAATTCCCAGCTCGGCGAACAGAACCACAACAAGATACAAGAAGGAGATCCAGGTATTCCTTGACAGAATTACTGAAGGGACCGGTTGGGGAAACTGCAGTTGGGCTCATGGTCCAATTGGCTGATCAATTTAGCTATGTATGGTAGAATACTTTTCTTCTGTTTGTCGGTATTGCTCTTGCTAGGTGTTTAATTGCTAAGATTATGAGGTCCCTTAGTGATATAGATTTGCCCCAGAAGATGTTCCTTTTGCAATCCGATGGCTCACCCACATGTGTTGATGGCGATGATAAATATGACCAGATTAGCTGCGAAGATGGTGGTGCCGCTCTACAGGATGTTGATGGCTGGACCACCTTGAAGGGCATTTGTTTGGACTAGCCTTCTCTTTAAGTGATCACGATGCAATCAAAGGGAGGAATGAGGGTGTGGGTATCTGGGTGATAAAGTCTATAGCCTTAAAACTTGTCATTAAACATTCAGACTAAAATGTAATGCTCAATTGTTGAATACATTTACTGCACCAGAAAATAAACAGGCAGGAAGGCTCAGAAAGAGGAGAGAACTTAAAGATAGGGACACCTGGGCTCACCAAGTGATAACAGGATGCTGTAAGGTAATTAAGAAGGTTTGCCTCAGCATCGGTGAATCTGTGTGAACAGGACACCAAGTAATAACATTCACAGCCGTTCCCTTGTGAGACCATTTTAGTGCTGAGGCTGTTGAATCCCATTGAAAATTAACCCTTAGTGCTTATCTGCAATGGATTGAAATGAATTGCATTTTGGGACGTTATGATGATATTGAGTAGCCATTACTGGTTATTGAATACCAACTCTGTAAAAGGAAATATTGATAAAGCTTTACCTTACTTGCTGAGGAAACAGGCCGCGGGCACACTTCCGGTTTCGGGGATGGCCACGCCCCCTCCGCCGCGACACATAAACCCCGCCCCTTCCTAACGCGGCACGTAAGCCCCGCCCCTTCCAAACGCTGCACGTAAGCCCCGCCCCTTCGGGACAAAGTCCCGC
This sequence comes from Hemiscyllium ocellatum, assembly GCF_020745735.1. Lineage (NCBI taxonomy): Eukaryota > Metazoa > Chordata > Chondrichthyes > Orectolobiformes > Hemiscylliidae > Hemiscyllium > Hemiscyllium ocellatum. The sequence continues at coordinate 39,330 of NW_026868288.1, forward strand.
CTCATGGAAACAAACCTTTTTCTCCCTCCGAGCACCAAACCCCGCCACTTCGCCGCGATCCCCCCGCGAGTCAAAACCACGCCCCCTTCCCCCTCGCGCAACCGCCCACAAAGTCACGCACCTTCAGGCTACACGCACCGCACTGCCCGCTGAGCCTCGCCCCGCCAACTAGCGCGCGACCCTCTCACGAGACACGCCCCGCCCTCCCGCTAAAAACCGACCCAGGCTAAACCCCGCCCCTCCTGGTAAACCCCGCCTCCCCAGGTGTATTTGGAAGCACTAGCTCCTGCAGCGCTGCTCCTTCTGCCGGGAGCTGTGCTGCAAGATCATAAGACACAGAATTAATTGCAAATTGCAATATTGTGAACAAACCTGGACCGCTGCTGAGTCTTTTAGAATGGTTGCGGGTTTCAGTTCATCAATATATCAATTCCAGAACTTTAGATCAGATTCCCTACAGTGTGGAAACAGGCCCTTCGGCCCAACACGTCCACACCGACCCGCCGAAGAGCAAAACACCCAGCCCCATTCCCTGTCACCTAACACTACGGGGTAACTTAGCGTGGCCAATTCTCCCTAACCTGCAGGTCTTTGGACTGTGGGTGGAAACATACACGGACGTGGGAGGGGAATTGAACCCGGATCTCTGGCGCTGTGAGGCAGCAGTGCTAACCACAAAAAAAGGTGACATTTTCTGTTTTTCAGCGGCAGCAGCAGCAGCAGCAGCAGCAACCCAGGAGCGGGGAGTCACTGATTTGAGGTTTTAAATTTGTAGTCGGAGAGCAGAGGTTCCTGGGAGAGGAGGGACGACTTATTTTTATTTCCTTCCTGCTGTATAAATCAGTGTGTACTGTTGAGGGGGGAAAACGACCTACCAGGGGTATGCACTGGGGCCCAGGGCTCTGGCACAGAGCCTGTCCCTGTTGCACCAGAAGGGAAGGAGGGAAAGGAGGAGAATGTTAGTCATTGGGGACTTGATAGTTAGAGGGTCAGGTAGAGGGTTTGTTGGGAACGAACACGACTCGCGGTTGGTGTGTTGCCTCCCAGGTGTCAGGGTGCGTGATGTCTTGGATCGTATCTTTGGGGTCCTGAAGGGAGAGGGTTTCCAGCTCCAAGTCATGGTCCACATAGGTACCAACGACATAGGTAAAAATGTGAGAAACAGAACTCACTCCCAAATCAATCAGCCTGAGACAAAGCCTTGGAAACAAGAACAATTTATTACAATCTTGCAAGTACCGGACACTTTTGCAATCAAGCAGAAATGCGCGCCAAATGCAGGATTTCATTGTAACGTCTTCTGCTCCCATTAAGGGCAAAACATCTTTGAAAGCTGCTCTGAAACTCTAGCCTTCACAATCACACCTCTGCTTTCACCGAAGAAGATTAGAGTCATACAGCACAGTAACAGACTGTTTGATCCAAGTTGTTCGGCCAAACAGATATCCTAAATTAATCTACTTCCAATTTGCCTGCATGTGGCTCATGTCTCTCAAAACCTTCCTTTTCATGTACCCATCCAAATGCCTTTTAAAATTCCCCCTCACCTCAAACATGTGCTTTCTAGTTTTGGACTTTTCTACTTTGGTGAAAGTAACTTGGGTATTCACCCTATCCATGTTGAGAGAGAATGGGGAGAGGGGAGAGAGAATGGGGGAAAGGGAAAGAGATTGGGGGCGGGGAGAGAGAATGGGGGAGAGGGTGCAGAGAATGGGGGAAAGGGGAGTGAGAATGGGGAGGGGAGAGAGAATGGGGAGAGGGGAGAGAGAATGGGGAGAGGGGGAGAGAATGGGGGAGGGGAGAGAGAATGGGGGAGAGGGTGGAGAGAATGGGGAACGGGGAGAGAGAATGGGGAGGGGGAGAGAGAATGGGGAGAGGGGAGAGAGAATGGGGAGAGGGGGAGAGAATGGGGAGGGGAGAGAGAATGGGGAGGGGAGAGTGAATGGGGGAAAGGGAAAGAGAATGGGGGAAAGAGGAGGGAGAATGGGGGAAGGGGAGAGAGAATGGGGAAGGGGAGAGAGAATGGGGGAATGGGAGAGAATGGGGAAGGGGAGAGAGAATGGGGGAGGGGAGAGAGAATGGGGGATAGGAGAGAGAATGGGGGATATTATTGTGTATCTTAAGTGTTAAGGTATATCTGGCATATAGAGAGATGGCTTTGGTTGTTGGAGGTCAGTCATCTCAGTTCCAGGACAACTCTGCAGGAATTCATAGGGTAGTGTCTTAGGCTCAACCATCTTCATCAATGACCTTCCTCCATCATAAGGTCAGAGATGGAGATATTCGCCAATAATTGCACAATGTGCAGCACAGTTCACAACTCCTCACAAACTGAAGCAGTTCAGTTTGAAATGCAACAAGATCTTAACAATATCCAATGGGCTGATGAATGGCAAGTAACATGAATGCCACCCCAATGCCAAACAATGACTCATCCCCAAAAGAGATAATCTGACCACTGCCCCGTGATATTCAACAGTGTTACTGTCACTAAACACCCCACTATCAACATCCTTGGGGTTTGCCATTGACCAGAAACTCAACTAGACTAATCACAGACACAATGGCAACAAGAACAGGCAACAGGTCAGGAATACTGTGGCGAGTCACTCACCTTCTGACTCCCCAAACCCTGTCCATCTTCTACAAAACACAAGTCAGCAGTGTAATGGACTACTCTCCCACCAGCTTGGATGGGTGCAGCTTCAACAACATTCAAAAAGCTTGATACCATCCAGAACAAAGTTTCCTGCTTGATTGGCACCATCTCCACATACATCCACTCCCTCTGCCCACTGTTAAGAAGCAGGAATATGTACGGTGTACAAGATGTACCATGGAAATTCACCAAAGAACAGATAACAGATAGATTAGATTACTTACAGGGTGGAAACAGGCCCTTTGGCCCAACAAGTCCACACCGAAGCGCAACCCACCCGTACTCCTACGTTTACCCCTTACCTAACACTACGGGCAATTTAGCATGACCAGCATATCTTTGGACTGTGAGAGGAAACCGGAGCACCCGAAGGAAACCCACGCAGACACGGGGAGACTCCACAGAGTGGGTCGCCTGAGGCGGGAATTGAACGCGGGTCTCTGACGCTGTGAGGCAGCAGTGCTAACCACCGTGCCGCCCACAAATACTTGGGAACACAACCTCTTGCAAGTACCCCTCCAATCCACTCACCATCTTGACTTGGGAAACATATTGCTGTTCCTTCAGTGTCCCTGGGTCTATATCTTGGAATTCCCACCCAAGGACATTGTGGTTCACCGTTCCATTATGGATCACAGCAGTTGAAGAAGGCGGGTCACCACCACCTTCTCAAGGGAACTAAATGCTGGCCAGCCAGCGATGTACATGTACCATGAGTAACTTTTAATAAATGATTGAAACAGAGATTTGGAACCCACAAACTAAACAAAAATCGAGGTTCAGGTGGAACAGATATAGGGCTTTGATTCTGTCCTGATGTGAGGACAAATAAAGAGTGCTGCACTGACACCAAATTGGAAATAGTGTTTAGAGTTGAATGCCTACAGTGTTTCACTCAGTGTATCAATCTAATATCGATTAAAGATTAGTTCCTGACGTATACGTCACCAACATACGAAAAAGGACGGTTAAGAGGGCATATGGGACACTTGAGTTCATCTCTTTAATGGCTGATGTAGCACCCACAATCCCATGCGATCATTAAACCGTTCTATTGGCCGTGAGCAGTGTTGATGGTGCGCATGTGTGAAATCGATTTGGGGCCCCGCCCCTCGTCGCTCTGATGGACAGGGAGACGAACCTTTGGGAAACCCTGAAGGACCGGAAGGAGCCTGGTCTTCCTGCCAATCAGAGCCCTCCTATTGTCTCAATGCGGAGGTTGGACCATGAGCTTCTGAAGCTGCTATTTCTGCTCCTGTCTCTGAATGAAGATTGAGCTTCACCCTGACTGTAAATTCCTTCCTCTGTCCAAGATCTGTGAGCACGGCACTCTCTTTTCTTGCCCCCTTTTCCATTTCTTTTTCCACTGTGGTGTTCAATTGTTGACTTGCAGCAACTGAAAGCAAAGGGAGTGAAACCGGGAGGAGACAGAGTCTGGAAACATTGGTCTGAGTCTGTGTCTCAATTGGCAAAATAGACAGGCAGGAGGCTGGAAGAACACAGCAAGCCAGGCAGCATCAGGAGATGGAGAAGTCGACGTTTCGGCTGTAACCCTTCTTCAGGACTGGGAATGGGTGTAGGGGGAGATGCAGATAAAGGGGGTGTAAGGGGCAGTGTGGTGAAGTGAGGATAGGTGAAGACAGGCCGAGGGTATGACCTGGTTGGTCAAGGGGATGAAGGAAACTGGTTGGTGGCAGGGAGGATTGGAAATGAGGGGTCGGGGCTTTGAAGGTAGTTGGGGATGGGAAGTGAAGTTATTTGAAATTGGAGAACTCAATGTTGAGTCCTTCGAGCTGTAGGTTGCACAGGCGGGAGATGAGGTGTTGTTCCTCCAAGTTGTGGTTTGGTCTGGTGTGGCAACGGAGGAGGCCAAAGATGGTCATGTCAGGAATGGAGTGGGAAGGGGAATTAAAATGGATGGTGACTGGGAGGTCCGGTTGGACTCTGTGGACCCAGCTGCGATGCTCGGTGAACCGTTCCCCGAGTTTATGCTCAGTCTCCCCGATGTAGAGAAGACCACCATTGACAAACACATGGCAAATGCAGTACCACAATGTGAAGTTAGAGCCTTTCTGTGGAAATAAAAGCAGAAAGGCGGTATATTGTTTAATTGGTGATGGAGTGGGATGTGGAGAAAGTGAGAACTGCAGATGGTGGAGACCAGAGTCAAAGTGTGGTACTGGAAAAGCACAGTAGGTCAGGTAGTATCCAAGGAGCAGCAGAGTTGACATTTCGGGCACGAGCCCTTTATTAGGAATGATGTGTGGACATACCAAGGGGCCTCAGCGTCCTCCTACACCAGTCACTGCCAGTTGTCAGACAGGTGCAGCAAGCAATCAGCACGGCAAGTGTTATATTAGCAAAAGGACTTGAGCTCAGAAGTGAGAATGTCTCTCTGCAGTTTGGGGGTCATTGAATATATTCAAGGCTGAATTCATCTGATTTTAGAACAACAAAGAAGTGGATGTTTATGGGGGAAAGCAAGAAAAGTGGGCGGCATGGTGGCACAGTGGTTAGCACTGCTGCCTCACAGCGCCAGAGACCCGGGTTCAGTTCCTGACTCAGGTGACTGACTGTGTGGAGTTTGCACATTCTCCCCGTGTCAGCATGGGTTTCCTCCGGGTGCTCCGGTTTCCTCCCACAGTCCAAAAATGTGCAGGTCAGGTGAATTGGCCATGCTAAATTGCCCGTAGTGTTAGATAAGGGGTAAATGTAGGGGAATGGGTGGGTTGCGCTTTGGCGGGTCGGTGTGGACATGTTGGGCCGAACGGCCTGTTTCCACACTGTAATTAATCTTAATCTAATCTAAAATGATTTTAAGACCAGTACAGAACAGTTATAGGGTCATACAGCACAGAAACAGACCATTCAGCCCATCTAGCCAATGCTGACCTTATTCACAAACTAAACTAGTCCCACCTAGATTGGCCCAATTCCCTTTGAACCTTTCCTATTCATGTACTTATCCAAATGTCTTTTAAATATTGTTACTGTACCTGCATCCACCACTTCCTTTGGACATTTACTCCACACACTAACTACTCTCTGTGTTGAAAAAAAGGTGCCCCTCCTGCCTTTTTGAAATCTTTCTCCTCTCGCCTTCAAATCTGCTGCCTAATCTTGAACCACCCACCCTAGGGAAACAATACCTGGCGGTCACCTCATCTATCCCCCTCATGATTTTATAAACCTCTGTACGGTCACCTTTCAACCTCCTGTGGTCCATTGAACAAGTCCCAACCTATTCATATAGATGTTGGCAGAATCACAACTAATCCTTTGAATGTTGGTGCAGATTTGTAAGACCAGATGGCCTACTCCTGCTTCCAATTCTCTCTCACTGTCCAGAACAGCAAGAGAACATAAGACATCGGAGCAGAAATTTAGGCCATTCAGCCCATCAGGTCTGCTCCATCATTCAATCATGACTGATAAGTTTCTCAATCACATTCTCCCACTTTGTCCCCGTAACCCTCCATTGCCTTGATACTCAAGAACATCTCTATCTCAGTCTTAAATATCCTCAGTGACCTGGCCTCCACAGCCTTCTGTGGCAGTGAATTCCATAGATTCACCACTCTCTGGCTGCAGAAGTTTCTCCTTACGTCCATTCTGAAAGATCTTCCCTTTACTCTAAGGCTGTGCCCACTGGTTCTAGTCCCTCCAACCAATGGAAATATCTTCCCAACTTCCACTCTGTCCAGGCTGTTCAAGATTCTGTATGTTTCAATTAGACCCTCCCCCCTCCTGAGTGTGGGCCTGTTAATCAGCATGAACCAGACCCTTCAGGATGAGGTACAGCAGGGATTAGGGTCAGCAAAGTGAGAATGGACGGAGTGTGTGGGATGGAGATTTTCAGCTTCTGGGGAATAAGAGAGGAAAGTGAGTTCACTATAAATTAGAATTGACTGGATGGGCTGATGGGCCAAGGAGTGACAGATGGAGTTGAATTTGGAGAAATGTCAGGTTTGCATTTTGGTCAAACAATCCAGGCAGAACTGACACCGTTAAGGGGAGTGTGGCAGAACACAGAGACCTTGGAGTGCAGGTTCATAGTTCCTTGAGAGTGGAGTCACAGGTAGACAGGATAGTGAAGAAGGCATTTGGGATGCTTTCTTTTATTAGTCAAAGCATTGAGTAGATGAGTTGGGTGCTCATGTTGCGGCTGTACAGGTCATTATTTGGACCATCTTTGGAATACTGCATTCAGTTCTGGTCTCCCTGCTACAGGAAATGTGTTGTGCAACTTTGAAAGGGATTGGTAAAGATTTGTGAGTCTGTTGCCAGAGTAGGAGGGTTTGAGCTACAGGAAGAATCTGAATAGACCAGGATATATTCTTGGCACATCGGAGGCTGAATGGTGACCTAACAGGTTTATGGGGTGAACACCCAAGGTCTTTTCCCCAGCTTATGGGAGTCCAGAACTAAGATGGGCACAGGTTTAAGGTAAATGGGGAAAGGGAAGTGAGGGGCAACTTCTTCACACAGAGGGTGGTGAATGTATGGAACAAGCTGCCAGAGGAAGTGGTGGAGGCTGGTGCAATGACAACATTTAAAAGGCACCTGGCTGGGTCCGTGACTAGGAAGGGTTAAGAGGGATGTGGGCCAAATGCTGGCAAATGGGACGCGATTAATTTAGGATATTTGGTCGGCATAGACGAGTTGGGATGACTGATCTGTTTCTGTGCCGTATGACTCTAATCATCTTTGGTGAAAGCAGAAATGTGGTTGTGAAGACTGGACTTGCAGAGCAGCTTTCAAGGATATTTTGCCTTTAATGGGATCAGAAGAAGTTAAAATGAAATCTTTCATTTGTGAGCCAGCAACTGAGTGAGTGAGGACATCTGGGATTTTGTTGGAAAGTGGGAATTGATTGCACTGTGGAGATGAAGCCCTACCCTATCGAGTCATTTCTGCTGGTGGGTGAAACTAGGCCTCAAGGTCAGAGGGAGTGGATTTCGGACAGAGATGAGGACAATTTGCTTATCCCGGAGAGTAGTGAATCTATGGAATTCTCTGGTCAAGGAAGCAGTAGAGGCAGCTTCATTAAATATATTCAAGACACAGTTGAATGGGTATTTGCAATGGTAGGGGAATGAAGGGTGGTTGGGACAATGCAGGGAGGAGGAGCTTAGACAATGGATCGATCAACCATGACCTTAATGAATGGCGGAGCAGGCTGGATGGGCCAAATGGCCTACTCCTGCTTCTATTACTATGAAACTATAACCCTGCATTTCCCATGGCTAACCCACCTAACCTGTACATCCCTGGACGCTCTGGTCAATTTAGCACGGCCAATCCAAATCAGGCCTGGTGAGCAGTGAGGTGATGTGGAAAATGAACATCAGAGAGTGATAGAAAAGGGACAAGGAGAGTAAATGTACCAGCAATCAAAACTGGACTTTAAAGATCACCAAAATTGAAACTAAAAATGGTGTCTGAATGTGTGCTGCATTGTAACAAAAGTGAATAAATTGTCTGCACACATTGAAGTGAATAATTATGATCTGAGACTCCTTACAGAGACACGGCTTCAGGATGACAAGGATTGGATCCTCAATAGCGAGGGGGTAGTCAAATGGGAAGCGAGGTAAAGGTAGAGGGTTGGCATTGCAAATCCAAACACTGATCACAGGATAGTCTGGTGTCAGCTCAGGTTTCAGGTCCTGATTTCTTTGTCCTCTGTTGACCTCCCTGTTCCCCCGGAGTATGATGTTGGTCTGTTCTCAACTCTGCTGAAGTTTTGACCCCCCTTTTACACCTTCCAGAAGAGTAAAACATTGAGACCCAACCCACAATCTCCCAGCCTGTCAACCATCCAGACACAGAGTGTAGTCATAGCAGGGAATCAAACAAGAAAAATGAAACCAAATTCAAAATAAATAGGTGCTCGTGTTTAATGTTTGTTCATGAAGAAGTAAACCAGAAATAGGACACTCTCAGGATTCTTATGGTGCCCTACTTGAGGAATTCTCTCTCCCTGCCATCTAACTATTAGTTGCAAATGTGTTGCTGGTCAAAGCACAGCAGGTTAGGCAGCATCTCAGGAATAGAGAATTCGACGTTTCGAGCATAAGCCCTTCATCAGGAATAAGAGAGAGAGCCAAGCAGGCTGAGATAAAAGGTAGGGAGGAGGGACTAGGGGGAGGGGCGATGGAGGTGGGATAGGTGGAAGGAGGTCAAGGTGAGGGTGATAGGCCGGAGTGGGGTGGGGGCGGAGAGGTCAGGAAGAGGATTGCAGGTTAGGAGGGCGGTGCTGAGTTGAGGGAACCGACTGAGACAAGGTGGGGGGAGGGGAAATGAGGAAGCTGGAGAAATCTGAATTCATACCTTGTCGTTGGAGGGTTCCCAGGCGGAAGATGAGGCGCTCCTCCTCCAGCCGTCGTGTAGTTGTGTTCTGCCGGTGGAGGAGTCCAAGGACCTGCATGTCCTCGGTGGAGTGGGAGGGGGAGTTAAAGTGTTGAGCCACGGGGTGATTGGGTTGGTTGGTTCGGGCGGCCCAGAGGTGTTCTCTGAAGCGTTCCGCAAGTAAGCGGCCTGTCTCACCAATATAGAGGAGGCCACATCGGGTGCAGCGGATGCAATAGATGATGTGTGTGGAGGTACAGGTGAACTTGTGGCGGATATGGAAGGATCCCTTGGGCCTTGGAGGGAAGTGAGTGTGGAGGTGTGGGCGCAAGTTTTACATTTCCTGCGGTTGCAGGGGAAGGTGCCGGGGGTGGAGGTTGGGTTGGTGGGGGGGTGTGGATCTGACAAGGGAGTCACGAAGGGAGTGGTCCTTGCGGAACGCTGATAGGGGAGGGGAGGGAAATATATCCTTGGTGGTGGGGTCCGTTTGGAGGTGGCGGAAATGGCGGCGGATAATACGTTGTATGCGCAGGTTGGTGGGGTGGTAGGTGAGAACCAGTGGGGTTCTGTCTTGGTGGCGGTTGGAGGAGCGGGGGCTCAAGGGCGGAGGAGCGGGAAGTGGAGGAGATGCGGTGGAGGGCATCGTCGATCACGTCTGGGGGGAATCTGCGGTCCTTGAAGAAGGAGGCCATCTGGGCTGTGCGGTGTTGGAATTGGTCCTCCTGGGAGCAGATGCGGCGGAGACGAAGGAATTGGGAATATGGGATGGCGTTTTTACAGGGGGCAGGGTGGGAGGAGGTGTAGTCCAGGTAGCTGTGGGAGTCAGTCGGTTTATAATAGACGTCTGTGTTGAGTCGGTCGCCCGAGATAGAAATGGAAAGGTCTAGGAAGGGGAGGGAGGAGGCTGAGACAGTCCAGGTGAATTTCAGGTCGGGATGGAAGGTGTTAGTAAAGTTGATGAACTGTTCAACCTCCTCGTGGGAGCACGAGGCAGCGCCGATACAGTCATCGATGTAGCGGAGGAAAAGGTGGGGGGTGGTGCCAGTGTAGTTGCGGAAGATGGACTGTTCCACATATCCTACGAAGAGGCAGGCATAGCTGGGGCCCATGCGGGTGCCCATGGCAACTCCTTAGTTTGGAGGAAGTGGGAGGATTGAAAAGAGAAGTTATTCAGGGTGAGGACCAGTTCAGTCAGTCGAAGGAGGGTGTCAGTGGAAGGGTACTGGTTGGTGCGGCGGGAAAGGAAGAAGCGGAGGGCTTTGAGTCCTTCGTGATGGGGGATGGAGGTGTACAGGGACTGGATGTCCATAGTGAAAATAAGGCGTTGGGGACCGGGGAAGCGAAAATCCTGGAGGAGGTGGAGGGCGTGGGTGGTGTCCCGAACGTAGGTGGGGAGTTCTGGGACTAAAGGGGACAGGACCGTGTCGAGGTATTGGGAGATGAGTTCGGTGGGGCAGGAGCAGGCTGAGACAATGGGTCGGCCGGGGCAGGCAGGTTTGTGGATTTTGGGCAGGAGGTAGAAACGGGCGGTGCGGGGTTGTGGGACTATGAGGTTGGAGGCGGTGGATGGGAGATCCCCTGAGGTGATGAGGTCCTGGATGGTCTGGGAGATGATGGTTTGGTGGTGGGAGGTGGGGTCATGGTCAAGGGGGCGATAAGAGGAGGTGTCCGCGAGCTGGCGTTTGGCTTCAGCGGTATACAGGTCAGTGCGCCAAACTACCACCGCGCCTCCCTTGTCTGCGGGTTTGATGGTGAGGTTGGGATTGGAGCGGAGGGAGTGGAGGGCTGCACGTTCTGAGGGTGAGAGGTTGGAGTGGGTGAGAGGGGTGGACAGGTTGAGTCGGTTGATGTCACGGCGGCAGTTGGCTATAAAGAGGTCGAGGGCGGGTAGGAGGCCTGCACGGGGTGTCCAGGTGGTTGGGGTGTGTTGGAGGCGGGGAGAAGGGGTCGTCAGAGGGTGGGCGGGAGTCTTGGTTGTGAAAGTAGGCACGGAGGCGAAGGCGGCGGAAGAATTGTTCAATATCTCGCCGCGTGTTGAACTCATTAATCCGAGGGCGTAGGGGAACGAAGGTGAGGCCCCTGCTGAGGACTGATCTTTCATCCTCAGAGAGGGGGAGATCTGGAGGGATGGTGAAAATCCGGCAAGGCTGGGAGCTAGGACCTGGTGTGGGACTGGAGCTGGAGCTGGAGCTGGGGGCGGGGTTAGGGGCGGGGACAGAGATCGAAGTAGGGGCGGAGTTGGACGTGGTGACGTTGCTCGACGTGGGGCGGGGTCATGCGTCGTGACGGAAATAAGCGTGGGGGCGGGGTTACGTGAAGCGACGGGAGATGGCGTGGGGGCGGGGTTATGCGTAGTGACGAAAGACGGCGTGGGGGCGGGGAAACCTGAGGATTTGTGCTCCTGCAGGTTAGTGATGTCAGTGGGGGCGGAAGTGGCTGCGTCGACGGCAACCGGAGGGGCGGAAATGGTTGCGGCGACGGAGGAGTGGTGGTCATTCCCGGTGGCCGCGTGGGTCGCGGGTCCGTCGGCGATCGTGGAAGCGGTTGTGTGTGTGGTGGTCACCGGGGCAGTTGTAGGGGCGGCGATCGCGGGGGCGGAAGTGACATCACGGTCGGCGGCGGCCTTTGGTGCCGCGGGCGCTGTGGAGGCCACATGTGTAATGGCGTCCGACAGGCCTGTGGAAGATTCTGGAATAGTTGAGGGGCCACGAGTGTGGGGGTAAGTACATGAAAGTTTTTGGTACTTACTGTCTTTAATCTCTGATAGGGCTAGGAAGAACTGTTCTGTGGGGAGAGAGAGAGTTTGAGTCCAGTGTTACTCCTCTTCAGAACTGGCTGGGCTTCCTTTTAGAATATTAAAATAGGTTTGGAATTGTAAAATAAGTTTCAAAATAAAAATAAATAGCATTTTGAATAGATAAACTTCAGGTTAAATTACCCAGCTAAGATTTACAACAATATTTACATCAACAGAAGTAAACCCTCTGTGTTAAAAGGTTGTCCCTTAGGTGTCTCATAAATCTTTCTGGTCTCACCCTAAATCTATGCCCTCTAGTTCTGAACTCTCCCTACCCTGGGGAAAAGACATACAAAAGTTGAGTAGCCATTAAAATGCGAAAAGAATACAATGTTGAGCCAATGGGGGAATAAAAAAAAATGACTTTTGAACTCCTATTAGCATTTGGACACTTAAAATCTGTCAGTAACACTAGCATCTCCACAGGGAATACTGCGCATGATCTTCGGTGTCAGCAAGCACTGCACATGCTTCTCGCTGACCGCAGAAAGGGCGCGCGACCTTCTTTTGACGAACCAATAGGACGACCTGGAGGACCGGAAGGGGATGGGTCCTCCTGCCAATCAGAGTCGCCTTATTGTCTGAATGCGAAAGTTGGACCTTGAGTCTCTCTCTTTCCTTCTCTCTCTCTTTCTCTCAACTTTTTTCCTCCATACAATATCCTTCTATCTCGCCCAATGTTTCCCAGTGCAGTTCAGTCGAAAAGAGTGGTGCTGGAAAAGTACAGCAGGTCAGGCAGCATCCGAGGAGCAAGAGAGTTGATGTTTCAGCCACGAGCCCTTCTTCAGGCATGGCCAATTCACCTAACCAGCACATTTTTGGATTGTGCGAAGAAACCCACGCAGACACGGGGAGAACGTGCAAACTCCACATAGAGAGTCACCTGAGGCAGGAATTGAACCCAGCTCTCTGGCGCTGTGAGGCAGCAGTGCAAACCACTGTGCCACCTTGCCACCCACGTTAGGGGGTCATTCAATGAGGCAGCCCCTCCTGCCCGAAATGTTGATTTTCCTGCTCCTCGGATGCTGCCTGACTTGTTGTGCTTTTCCAGCACCACTCTAATCATGGCTCTGATCTCCCACATCTGCAGTCCTCACTTTCGCCGAGCACAGAAACAGACCCCTTCAGCCCAACTAGTCCATGCTGACTATATTCACAAACTAAACTAGTCCCAGCTGCCTGTGTTTGACCCGTATCCCTTCTGAACCTTTCCTATTCATGTACTTATCCAAATATCTTTTAAATGTTCACCTCATCTACACCCCTCATGATTTTATAAACCTCTGTAAGGTTACCTGTGCTCAAGTGAAAGTAGTCCCAGCCTCTGCACCGCTATGTAGGGAGATCCATATCCATTTATCATCTGTTCAATGCTGGTGCAGGCTTGAAAGACCAAATAGCCTACTACTGCTCCCAATTCTCACTCTGTGTCCAGGACAGCAAGAGACCATCAGACATAGGAGCAGAAACACAATCTCCCAACTCCTGTACTCCTGGAGGGCAAAAAGACACAGCTTTGGCGCATATGGTGAAGGAGAATCCAAAGGGTTTTACAAATACATTAAGGGCAAAAGGGTAACTAGGGAGAGAATAGGCCCCCTCCAAGATCAGCAAGGTGGCCTTTCTGTGGATCCGCAGGAGATGGGGGAGATAATAAATGAGTATTTTGCATCAGTGTTTACTGTGGAGAAGGACATGGAAGATATAGAATGTAGTCAAATAGATGGTGACATCTTGAAAAATGTTCATATTAGAAAGGATGTGGTGCTGGATGTCTTGAAATGCATAAATCCCCAGGACCTGATCATGTGTACCCGAGAACTCTGTGGGAAGCGAGGGAAGTTGCTGAGATATTTGTATCATTGATAGTCACAGGTGAGGTGCCAGAAGACTTAGGTTGGCTAACATGGTGCCACTGTTTAAGAAGGGCAGTAAGGACAAGCCAGGGAACTATAGACCAATAAGACTGATGTCGGTGGTGGACAAGTTGTTGGAAGGAATCCTGAGGGACAGTATTTACACATTTGGAAAGGCAAGGACTGATTAGGGATAGTCAACATGGCTTTGTGCCATGGGAAATCATGTCTCATGAACTTGATTGAGTTTTTTGAAGAAGTAACAAAGAGGATTGATGAGGATAGAGTGGTGGATGTGATCTATGTGGACTTCAGTAAGGTGTTCGAGGTTAGATCTCATGGAACACAAGGAGAACTTGCTCAAAGGTAAAAGGCAGAGGGTGGTGGTGGAGGGTAGGTTTTCAGACTTGAGGACTGTGACCAGTGGAGTGCCACAAGGATCGGTGCTGGATTCACTACTTTTCATAATTTACGTAAATTATTTTGATGTGAACATAGGAGGTATAGTTAGTGAGTTTGCAGATGACACCAAAATTGGAGGTATAGTGGACAGCGAGCAAGGTTACCTCAAATTTACAACGGGATCTTGATCAGATGGGCCAATGGCTGAGGAGTGGCAGATGGAGTTCAATTTAGATAAATGTGAGGGGCTGCATTTTTGGAAAAGCAAATCAGAGCAGGACTTATACATTTAATGGTAAGGTTCAGGGGAGTGTTACTGAACAAAGAGATCTTGGAGTGCAGGTTCATAGCTCCTTAAAAGTGGAGTTGCAGGTAGATAGGATAGTGAAGAAGGTATGCTTTCCTTTATTGGTCAGAGTGTTGAGTATAGGAGTTGGGAGGTCATGTTTCAGCTGTATCACACCTCGGTTAAGTCACTTGTGGAATATTGCATGCAATTCTGGTCTCCTTCCTTTTGGAAGGATGTTGTGAAACTTGAAAGGGTTCAGAAAAGATGAACAAGGTTTGAGCTATAGGGAGAGGCTGAAGAGGATGGAGCTATTTTCTCTGGAGCATCAGAGGCTAAGGGGTAACTGTGTAGAAGTTTATAAAATCATGGACAGGGTAAATTAGACAAAGTATTTTCCTGGGGCGGGGGGAGTCAAGAACTAGAGGACATTAGTTTAATGTGAGGGGACAAAGATGTAAAGTCCCCCACCATAACCACCGTATTATTCTTACTGATAACTGAAATCTCCTTACAAATCTGTTTCTCAATTTCCCGCTGACTCTTAGGGGGGTATATAATACCATCCCAATAAGGTGATTATCCCTCTCATTTCAGTTCCACCCAAATAACTTTCCTGGATGTATTCCCAAGAATATTCTGCTTAAATACAGCTGTAATACCAACCCTTATCAAAAACACCACTCCCCACCTCGCTTGCCCCCTTTTCTACCCTTCCTATAGCATTTGTATTGTGGAACATTAAGCTGCCAGTCCTGTCCATCACTGAGCCACGTTTCTGTGATTGCTGTCATATCCCATGCCCTGACTTCATCTGCATTTCATGTTAGGCCTCTTGCATTGAAGTAAATTCAGTTCAATTTACCAATCCTAACTTGTTCTCTGCTTTGTCCCTACCTACCCTGACTGCTTGACTCACTCCTTTTCCCAATTGTACCAGTCTCAGATTGATCTCTTTCCTCACTATTCCCACCTAACTAGTTTAAAACCTCATGAGCAGCTCTCACAAATCTCCCTGTCAGTATATTAGTCCCCTTCCAATTCAGGTGCAATCTGTCCTTCTTGTACACATCACTTCTACCCCAGAAGAGAATCCAACAATCCAAAAATGTGAGCCCTTCTCCCCTGAACAAGGTCCTCAATCATATATTCATCTTCTCTATTCTCCTATTCCTACCCTCACTAGCTTATAGCACCGAGAGTAACCCAGGTATTACGACCCTCGAGGACCTTCTTATTTCAATTCCTGCCTAATTTTCTTTGACCCTTCAGAATCTCATCTTTTTCCCTTCCGATGTCATTGGTTCCAGTGTGTACAATGACGACCTGCTTGTCCCTCTCCCCTTTTGGAATATTCTGCACCCTCTCCGAGACATCCTTGATCCTGGCACGAGGGAGGCAACACACCATTCGATTATTCGCTGCTGGCTGCAGAAATGTCTGTCTGTGCATCTGACTAGAGGGTCCCCTGTCACAATCGAACACTTGGACCCCAGCATGCCCCTCATTACATTAGAGCCTGTCTCAATACCAGAAACTTGGCTGTTCATGCCACGTTCCGCTGGGAGTCCATCACCCCATACATTTTCCAAACCAGTATACTTGTTTGAAACGGGTATAGCCACAGAAGATTCCTGCACTAACTGTTTACCTCTCCTACCTTTCCTGGTGTTACTCCATCTATCTGACTGTATCTGCAGCTTTTCTCACTTCCTATAAGTATCTATTACACCCCCTAGCTCTTGTGAATTCCTCATTGCCTCGAACTTTTGCTCCAACAGATCCAGTCGATCTGATAGGATTCGTGACCAAGGACACTTGCTGCAGACAATCCTCAGTAACATGGAAACTCTCCCTAATCTCTCATTTCCGACAGGAAGAATATATCGCTATACTAAAGGCCATTTTTGCTCATCCAAAATCTGCAGACCCAGATAACAACAATTTCTTTTTGCTCTTAAAAAGACGCACTCCAGGCTAAGTTAGCACTTATCACTTTTAATAAATTTTAAAATTTAATAGGCATTTTAATAAAACATTGTAATCAAGAAAGAATCCATTCTGCTCACTTCTGAACAGGCTGAAAATTGAATAAAAAAAACTACCTTCGAACCCAAAAGAAACCCAACTTTTAGGGGCGGGGGCGGGCACAACTATCGCCCCGCCCCCTATTGTGTCCGAATTCTTGGAGGACTCCTCCAACCACGCCCCCTAAACTGGCGAAGACGTCACTCTTTATGACCCCGCCCCTATACGAGCTGGCGCATGTGCAGTGTAGCTCCCGCAGCCGGACGGCGGCCGAAGGAACAAGGACCGAAACCGCTGGGTCCAGCAGCGCGTTCCGGGTCCGGGGATCCTTCTTCAGAACACGGACAGGTCTCAGAGACATCCCGGGGGAGGTCACCAGGCCCAAGCGCCAAGACCTGGCTCCTGCCCCCGGGGAGAGATGGTGAGACAGGGTAGGATTGGGAACCGGGGGAGGGGGGGTGGGATTTATAAACTCCTCGGGTCTCCAATAAAAGCCGCCCAGGCCCACTGTTTACTTCACCGGCGAAGGACCCCTCGGGTTGCCCGGGCAACCGACGGCCATCTTTGTGAGGGTCAGGCGGAAGTTGTCTTTGGGCCGGGCTGGCGGGCGGCCATCTTGGTGAAGGCACCGTTCGCCGTCATTTCCGGGAGGTAATTCCAACCTCGGGGCATCCTTTGTGTCAACTAGAATTTCCTCATCTCACTCTCTGGGAGACCTGGCCCTGAGCTCGGTCTGTGTGCCCTTAAAACAGGAAAAGGAAGTGGGAGACAGGTCCAGAAAAAAACAATACTTAGATGGGTTGTGAATTTGAGGTGAATTAATGTGATAATTTGTGCCACTGGAACAGGATGTGGGTGTTTCCGAGATGGCAGTGAGCAGGAGGGCATTGACGTGTTGGTGTTAGTTTCAGTTTGTAGACAAGAGAAAAGGGCGAACACCAGGAGTGGAGGAAAGACATGAGGATGGATTTGAATTTCAATGCAGGGGGAGGGATAATATGTAGGATTCGAATTTAATACATTTAGCAAGTGGATAGGAAAAGTGTTCTGTAGAAAGTTGAACTGTCCCCTCAGTCTTTTTTCCATCTTGTGCGCACAGTGATGTCTTTTGGACATTTCTTTTATAGGATGATGCAAGTTTCAGATGGGAAACTCAAGACAAACATCATAGCATGGAAACAGACCCTTCAGTCCAACTCATCCATGCTAACCATATATCCCAACCTAATCTAAATCCACTTGCCAGCAGCTAGCCCATATCCCTCTGAACCCTTCCTAGTCATATACCCATCCAGATGCCTTTTACATGTTGCAATTGTACTAGCCTCTACCACTTCCTCTGGCAGCTCATTCCACACATGCACCATCCTCTGAGTGAAAAAGTTGTCCCTTGGGTCTCTTTTATATCTTTCCCCTCTCACCCTAAGCCTATGCCCTTTAGTTCTGGATGTCCCCACCCCAGGGAAAAGACTTTGTCTATTTATCCTATCCATGATTATGATTTTATAAACCTCTCTATAAGGTCAGTCTCCAATGCTTCAGGGAAAACAGCCCCAGCCTATTCAACTTCACCCTATAGCTCAAATCCTCCAAACGTAGCAACATTTTTGTAAACCTTTTCTGAACCCTTTCAAGTTTCACAACATCCTTCCGATAGGAAGGAGACCAGAATTGCATGCAATATTCCAAAAGTGGCCTAACCAATGTCCTGTACAGCCACAACCTGACATCCTAACTCCATTAATTAATACTCCAACTAATAAAGGAAAGCATGTCAAACACCTTCACTATCCTATCTACCTGCAACTCCACTTTCAAGGAGCTATACACCTGCACTCCAAGGTCACTTTGTTCAGCAACACTCCCTGGGACCTTACAATTAAGTGTATAAGTCCTGCTAAGGTCAGCTCAAGATTTGACAATTGGATGACTTGGGCCATAGTCTGGCGTTTGGATCACCAGATGCTGGGGATTTGTAAACTTTTAATCCCATCAATTTCCCCCAACACCATTTATACACAACTGCTCATTTCCTTCAGTTCTGCTCTCAATGGACCATGTGTTCCCCAACATTTTGGGGATGTTACTTGTGTCCTCCTTTGTGAGGATCAGAGCAACGTATGTGGTGAATTGGTCTGCCATCTCTTTATTCCACATGAGACCTTTGCCTGTTTCTAAGTGTAATTGTTTTCACTAATGCTTTTTTTGCTTCTTCACTTACCCCATTTCCCCTTTTCATCAATCCTTTTGCTGAAACCTGAACTGCTCCCAGTCTTCAGATCTGCTACTTTATTTTTAGCCAATTCGTACGCCACTTCTTTGATTAGATTAGATTAGATTAGACTTACAGTGTGGAAACAGGCCCTCGGCCCAACAAGTCCACACCGACCCGCCGAAGCGCAACCCACCCTTACCCCTACATTTACCCCTTACCTAACACTACGGGCAATTTAGCTTGGCCAATTCACCTGACCACACATCTTTGGACTGTGGGAGGAAACCGGGAGCACCCGGAGGAAACCCACGCAGACACGGGAGAACGTGCAAACTCCACACAGTCAGTCGCCTGAGTCGGGAATTGAACCCGGGTCTACAGGCGCTGTGAGGCAGCAGTGCTAACCACTGTGCCACCGTGCCGCCCTCTAAATGCGATCCTTAATGTCCCTTGTAAGCTGTGGCTAGGCCACTTATCGTGTTTTATTTTGTCAGACAGGATGGAACAACTGTTCCTTCTGGTGCTATTTAAATGTTTGTCATTTCTTTCAATAATGTTCCCTCATTTGTTGCAGCCTGTTCTTGTTTCTGCCATTGCTTTAGATTGAAGTCCCCAGTCTCTGAATCAACTCTGTTCCTCTTCATCTGAATGGAATGTTCTCTCACTCAGTTCTTCACTCTTCTACAAGGGGCCTCTCACAGCTACATTGCTGATTATTCCCTTCTCATGGAGGAATTAACACTTTGGAATTAAACCACCATTATCCAACAGAACCACAGCCACTTCTGCAATATTGTGTCTCCCTCCTATTGGAAGGATGTTGTAAACATGAAAGGGTTCAGAAACGATTTTATTAGGATGTTGCCGGGTTGGAGGATTTGTGCTATAGAAAGAGGCTCACAGGCTGGGGCTGTTTTCCCTGGAGCGTTGGAGGCTGAAGTGTGACCTTATAGAGGTTTATAAAATCATGAAGAGCATGGATAGGGTAAAATAGGCAAGGTCTTTTCCCTGGGGTGGGGGAGTCCAGAATGGGAGGGTAATTGGTTCAGGGTGGGGGAGAGGGGCAGGTGT
>NW_026868289.1:0-17500 GCF_020745735.1 Hemiscyllium ocellatum
CCAGCCCCGCCCCCTCTCCCTGACCCCCACCAGCCCCGCCCCCTCTCCCTGACCCCCACCAGCCCCGCCCCGCCGCGCTCCCTGTCCCAGGCCCTGCCACCTGTCTGTGGTCCCACCCCCCCAGTGTGGGAGGTACCTGTCCCTGACTCCGCCCCCTGCCCGTGTCCCTGCCCCCAGGTGGGGGAGGTACATCTCCCTGACCCCGCCCCCTCCCTCTGACACTGCCCCCAGGTGGGGAAGGTACCTGTCCCTGACCCCGCCCCCTGCCCGTGGTCCCGCCCCCCAGATGGGGAAGTACTTCTCCCTGACCCCGCCCCTGGGTCGGGGAGGTACCTGCCCTGGCCCCGCCCCCGGGTGGAGGAGGTACCTGCCCTGGCCCCGCCCCCTCCCTCTGGCCCCGCCCCCTCCCACTGGCCCCGCCCCGGCTGGGGAGGTACCTGCCCTGGCCCCGCCCCTGCCTCTGACCACGCCCCCGGGTGGGGAGGTACATGCCGTGGCCCCCCCCCTTTGCCCCGCCCCCGGGTGGGGGTATACCTGCATTGGCCCCGCCCCTCACTCTGACCCCGCCCCCGGGTGGGCTGGTACCTGCCATGACCCCGCCCCGCCCTCTGACCCCGCCCCCGGGTTGGGGGAGGTGCCTGCCCTGACCCCACCTCCTCCCCGACCCCGCTCCTCCCTCTGACCCCGCCCCCGGATGGGGGAGATGAGTGCCATGGCCACGCCCCCTCCCTCTGACTCCGCCCCCCGGGTGGGGGAGCTACCTGTACATGGCTCCGCCCCTCCCTCTGACCCCGCCCCCTTCCCCTTGCCCCGCCCACGGATGGGTGAGGTACCTGTCCATGGCTCCGCCCCTCCCTCTGACCCCGCCCACGGGTGGGGGAGGTACCTGTCCATGGCCCCGCCCCCTCCCACCGCCCCCGAGTGGGGGAGGTACCTGCCCTGGCCCCGCCCCTCCCTCTGGCCCCGCCCCCGGGTGGGAGTGGTACCTGCCCTGGCCCCGCCCCTCCCTCTGGCCCCGCCCCCGGTGGGGGAGGTACCTGTCCCTCCTGCAGCGCCTCCTCCAGCTCCCGGTAACGGTTCTCCCAGACCAGGCGGTGAAGGGGGAAGGTGCTCATGGCGCGGGCCGGGGGCGGGGCCTGGGTCCGGGGGGAGGGGCCGGGGGTCCGCCGGGGGGGGGAGGGGGCTCGCGCTCTGTCAATCCTTCTCTCCCTCTCCCTCCTCCTCCTCCAGCCGCCTCCCGTCGCTGCAGCAACCGCCACTTCCGGTGACCCGCGCGGAAGTGACGCGGGGCAACGGACGGGGCGGAATATCCGGTTCACCTTTCACCTCCACCCGGCTATTAAAGGACATATTTATTTTATTTGGTTTATCGGTCTTTGTTTGATTCTGACAACGGAGGACATTTGTCCCTCGGCGGCAGGTTTTCGTTTTTATTTCACTTTATTTCTCTCCCTCGGCGGGGGGGAGGAGGTGACGATGGGGGTCATAGGTCACCAACGCTCCGTGGTTGATTAAAACCTCACCCAAAAAAAATTTTAAAAAGAAAACGCGCGTCTTCCTCTGCTCTCTGCTCAAGCAAAGAGGAGTTTTCTGTGTAAGAATATTATAAAAAAAGCGGAATTTCGACGTGAAGCTCCGTTTCAATTTCGTCCTGGACTCTGGAGTTTCTCCCCGGCGGGGGCGCGCCGCCATCTTTGTAGGGGGCGCAGATGACGCGTTGCTGTGCCGAGGTGCCGTTCGGCCGCCATCTTTGTAGGGGGCGCAGATGACGCGTTGCTATGCCGCGTGCCGTTCGGCCGCCATCTTTGTAGGGGGCGCAGATGACGCGTTGCTGTGCCGAGGTGCCGTTCGGGCGCCATCTTTGTAGGGGGCGCAGATGACGCGTTGCTGTGCCGAGGTGTCGTTCGGCCGCCATCTTTGTAGGGGGCGCAGATGACGCGTTGGTGTGCCGAGGTACCGTTCGGCCGCCATCTTTATAGGGGGCACAGGAGACACGTCGCTGCGCCGGCGTGCCGTCATCTTTGTAGGGGTCACCCGAGACGCGCCGGCGTGCCGTTCGGCCGCCATCTTTGTAGGGGGCACACGACACGCGTCGCTGCGCCGGCGTGCCATTCGCGCCGCCATCTTTGTCAGGGGCGCAGCGGGCGCGTCGTGTTGTGCTGTTCCGATGCACCCCGTTCTCCCGCCGGTGCCATGTTTGTTAGGGCGCGCCGACCGGGCGCATGCGTACATTGCGGGGATGGGTGGGGTTGAAGGCTTTGGCCCGCCATCTTTGTGAAGGTCTCTGTTAGGTCACTGCCCTCTCTGGTCAGGCGGGAAGAGGCCATTCAGCCCATTGTCCCAATCAGCTCAGATGCTGGTTCTCTTTGAGAATCATGAAGGAAGGCCTCTCCTATCCCTCTCCTCTGCAGCTTCAGGCCCTCTGTCTCCAATTAAACAATATTAAACTCCTCTATTCTCCCTGCCTCACCTTTTCCCACATTATATTCCACCCGCCCAGTTTTTTGCCCATACGCCCAACCTGTTCGTAGCGGGACTCGGACAATCTCCCCCCACCCACCCCCCCTCACCGTGTCACCCCGAATATCATGCTGCCCTCTGCAAAGTCAGTCATAGTACGTTTACTTTCCTCACACACACACCTCCCAAATATATAATTATGGGCGGCACGGTGGCTAGCCCTGCTCCCTCACAGCGCTAGAGATCCGGGTTCAATTCCCGCCTCAGGCGACTCTCTGTGTGGGGTTTGCATGTTCTCCCCCGTGTCTGCATGGGTTTCCTCCCACAGTCCAAAGATGTGCAGGTTAGGGTGAATTGGCCATGGGAAATTGTCCCATAGTGCCCAGGGATGTGCAGGTTAGGGTGGATTGGCCATGGGGAATTGTCCCATAGTGTCCCAGGGATGTGCAGGTTAGGGTGGGTTGGCCATGGGAAATTGTCCCATAGTGTCCAGGGATGTGCAGGTTAGGGTGGGATTGGCCATGGGAAATTGTCCCATAGTGCCCAGGGATGTGCAGGTTAGGGTGGATTGGCCATGGGAAATTGTCCCATAGTGCCCAGGGATGTGCAGGTTAGGGTGGGATTGGCCATGGGAAATTGTCCCATAGTGCCCAGGGATGTGCAGGTTAGGGTGGATTGGCCATGGGAAATTGTCCCATAGTGTTCAGTGAAGGGGTAAATGTAGGGTGGTATGGGACTTGTTGGGCCGAAGGGCCTGTTTCCACACTGTAAGTAAGCTATAGACTGGGGATAATTGTGGCCCTCCAATAGTGCCTGCTTGCCGTCCTGAGAACGCCCCCACCCTGTTTCTCCCGACTCTCTCTTTCCTCTTGGCTAGCCAATTCTCTCTCCGCCCCCCCACCCACCCCCCAATCGTGTGGGAGATTAGAAATGTTGTTTTTGTAGGTTTGGGGAGAGGGGGGGGGGGGTGTTAATGCTTGTAGCTTATAGCATACTTAAGGCTAAGACTTTAGAGGGCCTTTTAAAGTTATTTCCTAGCTGAAAAGTATTTTCTTTCATGAATATGAAGGGTTGTAGCTGACCACAAACAGCAGCAAGAGGGGCATTTCACAATAAAGCTTATAGTCTGAGTAGAGAGACTGGACAAAAGAACGCCAAGCTGTAATAAACAAGGAACAAAGAACGAAGACCAGGACAGCAGGATGGCCAGATAAGAAAATAACTAACAAGTGAGGTAATCCGCTTATGATAGGATGGGAAAAGGGAGGCGTGATTCCGCAACTTGTAAATTAAATAGGAATGTTAGCAGGCTCTGTTTTCGCGCGCATTTCTGCTGGATTGCAGAGGCGTCCGGTTCTTGCAAGCCTGTAGTAAATCGTTCTGGTTTCCAAGGCTTTGTCGCCGGCTGATTGATTTGTGAGTGAACTCGGTTTCTCACAAGATGGTAAATGCCTTCTGGCAGTTCAAGTCCATTCCATCCATTACCCTGCCTTTATCTGGCCTGCAGGTTACTTAGGAGTCACACAGCACGGAGACACACTCTTTGGCCGAGACCGGGCCATGCCAACCAAAATGGCCGCCTCTGCTCACTCGGACAGGAAAGGATTAAAGCCATGTATTTGTCCAAATGCCTTTTAAGTGGTGTTAATGTACCCACCTCAACAGTGGCACAGTGGGTTAGCCCTGCTGCCTCACAGCGCCTGAGACCCGGGTTCAATTCCCGCCTCAGGCGACTGACTGTATGGAGTTTGCACGTTCTCCCAGTGTCTGCATGGGTTTCCTCCCACAGTCCAAAGATGTGCGGGTCAGGTGAATTGGCCATGCTAAATTGCCCGTAGTGTTAGGTAAGGGGTAAATGTAGGGGTGGGTTGCGCTTTGGCGGGTCGGTGTGGACTTGTTGGGCCGAAGGGCCCGTTTCCACACTGTAAATAATCTAACCACTTCCTCTGCCAGCTCAGTTCATATGCGGACCACCCTCCGTATTAAAAAAAGTTGCCCCTCAGGCTCCCTTTTATTCTTTCCCCCTCTAACCTTAAACGGTTTCCCCTCTGCCCCTTGATTCCCCAACCCTGGGGAGAAAGACAGAGTGCATTCACCCTACTTGTGCCTCTCATGGTCTGACACACCTCGACAGCGTGTCCCCTCAGTCTCCTACGCTCTAAGGGGTCCTCGCTTGTCTGATCTCTCCCTCTAACCCAGACCGTTGGGGCCTGCTAACGGGCTTATTAACTTCTTCTGGACTTTGTCAAAGACTTGGAATGGATTTGTCAGACTCCCTTTCCCCCCCTTTGT
Organism: Hemiscyllium ocellatum; assembly: GCF_020745735.1. Taxonomy (NCBI): domain Eukaryota; kingdom Metazoa; phylum Chordata; class Chondrichthyes; order Orectolobiformes; family Hemiscylliidae; genus Hemiscyllium; species Hemiscyllium ocellatum. The sequence goes on from NW_026868289.1 coordinate 4,753, forward strand.
GAAGCAGAACTGCTGAGAGTTGGGTTGCTGGTTAGTTATACCCTCAGTGTGGGTTCCAGTCCCGTACCAGCTCAGGTGATCATAAAAACACACACACACTCTCTTTCTCAATCTCTCCCCTGGCCTCAACTCACCACCAGGACCTCTCTGTCTAAAGAGAGAGGGGGACTTTTAGATTCTTTGGGGGGGCAGAATGTAGGCATTGCTACCTGTCCCTAGTTGCCCCCACACCCCCCCCCCCCCCCCCCCCCCCCCGAGAGTGTGGGGGGAGAGCTGCATTCCTGAACCCTGTGCTGGAGGGTAGACCCACAGTGTCCCTGAGGGAGGGGATTCCAGGATTCGGACCCAGGGAGGGACGGAGAGGGTGAGGGGCTGGGAGGGGAACTTGCAGGGGGGGTGGGGGGAGGGGGAATGTGGGGTGTTCCCGTGTACCTGCTGCCCCTTGTCCTTCTGGATGGAAGGGGCCGTGGGTTTGGAAGGTGCTGCCTGAGGGTCTTTGGTGAGATCCTGCAGGGCAACTTGTAGCAGGTACAACACTGCTGCTACGGAGGGGGGGGGGATGTTTGTGGGTGTGGGGTCAATCCTGGGGGGAGGGCTATTTAAAGAGTCTCTCTCTCTCAGGGACCCTGTTGAGAGAGAGAGAGAGAGAGAGAGAGGTCCCCCTTGCGAGAGGGTCCCTGGTAAATGTTTCTGCCCAGAATTGTCAGATGAGAGGTTGTTGAGGCTGGATACTGGGGGCTGGAAGGTACTTTATTGAATCCTGGAAGGCAGTGCGGGTGTCTGGGAGGGAAACCGTCTGTTAGTCTGGGAGCGTGGCGTTAGACAGTTCCATCAGGGGGATAGCACGCCTTCAGGAAGGGCCTGCATTCGTGCCGACAAAGCTGACACTGACCAGGTGTTTACGTCGGGATGGAGTGGTCTTCTGAGGGTTCCGTAACTCCTTCCCCCACTGATAACACTCCGGGTAACTCTGCAGGGAGAGAGAGAGAGTGGGTCAGGGGAGCTGGAGAGAGAGAGAGGGGGACGGGGGAGAGAGAGTGGGTCAGGGGAGCTGGAGAGAGAGGGCGAGGGACGGGGAGAGAGTGTGAGAGTGTCAGGGGAGCTGGAGAGAGGGGAGATGGGAGGGAGAGAGAGAGAGAGAGAGAGGGTGACAGGGGAGAGAGAGTGTCAGAGGAGCTGGAGAGAGGGGGATGGGGGGGAGGGGGAGAGAGAGAGAGAGAGAGAGGGAGAGGGAGAGTGTGTGTGTCTGGGGAGCTGGAGATAGAGAGAGGGGGACAGGGGAGAGAGTGTGTGTGTGTCAGGGGAGCTGGAGAGAGAGTGATGGGGGGGAGGGAGAGAGAGAGTGTCAGGGGAGCTGGAGACAGAGGGATGGGGGGGAGGGAGAGAGAGAGTGTCAGGGGAGCTGGAGACAGAGGGATGGGGGAGAGAGAGAGTGTCAGGGGAGCTGGAGACAGAGGGATGGGGGAGAGAGAGATGTGTAAGGGGAGCTGGAGAGAGGGGGATGTGAGAGAAATAGAGAGTGTGTCAGGGGAGCTGGAGAGAGAGGGGGACAGGAGACAGATAGAGAGGGGGAGAGAGAGAGAGAGGGGGAGAGAGAGAGAGTGTCAGGGGAGCTGGAGAGGGAGGGATGGGGGAGAAGAGAGAGATAGACTCGGAGTGGAAGGAGCGAGGGATGGGGGAAGAGAGAAAGATCGAGAGAGACAGATAGGTTGAAGAAAGAGGGAGGGATACAGTCGCAGAGAGAGAGAGAGAGAGAAATGGACTCGGTGCAGGAAAAGAGAGGGACAGGGGAGAGAGAGAGTGTGTCAGGGGAGCTGGAGGGAGAGAGAGAGAGAGAGAGACGGATGGTGTGGGAATACTTCAGACTCACATCGAATTTCAGGATCATGGGCTCCTTTCCCCGGACAGTGACCTGCAGCGAGGAACACCTCCCGGCCTGGGCCTGGATCACAGACTCAATATCCACCAGACTCAGTACCTCACACTAGGGAGAGGGAATAACATCAGGTCAGTGTGTGAGGGAGAGGGAATAACATCAGGTCAGTGTGTGAGGGAGAGGGAATAACATCAGGTCAGTGTGTGAGGGAGAGGGGGAATAACATCAGGTCAGTGTGTGAGGGAGAGGGAATAACATCAGGTCAGTGTGTGAGGGAGAGGGAATAACATCAGGTCAGTGTGTGAGGGAGAGGGAATAACATCAGGTCAGTGTGTGAGGGAGAGGGGGAATAACATCAGGTCAGTGTGTGAGGGAGAGGGGGAATAACATCAGGTCAGTGTGTGAGGGAGAGGGGGAATAACATCAGGTCAGTGTGTGAGGGAGAGGGAATAACATCAGGTCAGTGTGTGAGGGAGAGGGAATAACATCAGGTCAGTGTGTGAGGGAGCGAGGGAATAACATCAGGTCAGTGTGTGAGGGAGAGAGAATAACATCAGGTCAGTGTGTGAGGGAGAGGGAATAACATCAGGTCAGTGTGTGAGGGAGAGAGAATAACATCAGGTCAGTGTGTGAGGGAGAGGGAATAACATCAGGTCAGTGTGTGAGGGAGAGGGAATAACATCAGGTCAGTGTGTGAGGGAGAGGGAATAACATCAGGTCAGTGTGTGAGGGAGAGGGAATAACATCAGGTCAGTGTGTGAGGGAGAGGGGGAATAACATCAGGTCAGTGTGTGAGGGAGAGGGAATAACATCAGGTCAGTGTGTGAGGGAGAGGGGGAATAACATCAGGTCAGTGTGTGAGGGAGAGGGGGAATAACATCAGGTCAGTGTGTGAGGGAGAGGGAATAACATCAGGTCAGTGTGTGAGGGGGAGGGGGAATAACATCAGGTCAGTGTGTGAGGGAGAGGGAATAACATCAGGTCAGTGTGTGAGGGGGAGAGGGAATAACATCAGGTCAGTGTGTGAGGGAGAGGGAATAACATCAGGTCAGTGTGTGAGGGAGAGAGAATAACATCAGGTCAGTGTGTGAGGGAGAGGGAATAACATCAGGTCAGTGTGTGAGGGAGAGGGAATAACATCAGGTCAGTGTGTGAGGGAGAGGGAATAACATCAGGTCAGTGTGTGAGGGAGAGGGAATAACATCAGGTCAGTGTGTGAGGGAGAGGGAATAACATCAGGTCAGTGTGTGAGGGAGAGAGAATAACATCAGGTCAGTGTGTGAGGGAGAGGGAATAACATCAGGTCAGTGTGTGAGGGAGAGGGAATAACATCAGGTCAGTGTGTGAGGGAGAGGGAATAACATCAGGTCAGTGTGTGAGGGAGAGGGGGAATAACATCAGGTCAGTGTGTGAGGGAGAGGGAATAACATCAGGTCAGTGTGTGAGGGAGAGGGAATAACATCAGGTCAGTGTGTGAGGGAGAGGGAATAACATCAGGTCAGTGTGTGAGGGAGAGGGAATAACATCAGGTCAGTGTGTGAGGGAGAGGGGGAATAACATCAGGTCAGTGTGTGAGGGAGAGGGGGAATAACATCAGGTCAGTGTGTGAGGGAGAGGGGGGAATAACATCAGGTCAGTGTGTGAGGGAGAGGGGGAATAACATCAGGTCAGTGTGTGAGGGAGAGGGAATAACATCAGGTCAGTGTGTGAGGGAGAGGGAATAACATCAGGTCAGTGTGTGAGGGAGAGGGAATAACATCAGGTCAGTGTGTGAGGGAGAGGGGGAATAACATCAGGTCAGTGTGTGAGGGAGAGGGGGAATAACATCAGGTCAGTGTGTGAGGGAGAGGGAATAACATCAGGTCAGTGTGTGAGGGAGAGAGGGAGAGGGAATAACATCAGGTCAGTGTGTGAGGGAGAGAGGGAGAGGGAATAACATCAGGTCAGTGTGTGAGGGAGAGGGGGAATAACATCAGGTCAGTGTGTGAGGGAGAGGGAATAACATCAGGTCAGTGTGTGAGGGAGAGGGGGAATAACATCAGGTCAGTGTGTGAGGGAGAGGGAATAACATCAGGTCAGTGTGTGAGGGAGAGGGAATAACATCAGGTCGGTGTGTGAGGGAGAGGGAATAACATCAGGTCAGTGTGTGAGGGAGAGAGAATAACATCAGGTCAGTGTGTGAGGGAGAGGGAATAACATCAGGTCAGTGTGTGAGGGAGAGGGAATAACATCAGGTCAGTGTGTGAGGGAGAGGGAATAACATCAGGTCAGTGTGTGAGGGAGAGAGAGGGAATAACATCAGGTCAGTGTGTGAGGGAGAGGGGGAATAACATCAGGTCAGTGTGTGAGGGAGAGGGAATAACATCAGGTCAGTGTGTGAGGGAGAGGGGGAATAACATCAGGTCAGTGTGTGAGGGAGAGGGAATAACATCAGGTCAGTGTGTGAGGGAGAGGGAATAACATCAGGTCAGTGTGTGAGGGAGAGGGAATAACATCAGGTCAGTGTGTGAGGGAGAGGGAATAACATCAGGTCGGTGTGTGAGGGAGAGGGAATAACATCAGGTCAGTGTGTGAGGGAGAGGGAATAACATCAGGTCAGTGTGTGAGGGAGAGGGAATAACATCAGGTCAGTGTGTGAGGGAGAGGGAATAACATCAGGTCAGTGTGTGAGGGAGAGGGAATAACATCAGGTCAGTGTGTGAGGGAGAGAGAGGGAATAACATCAGGTCAGTGTGTGAGGGAGAGGGGGAATAACATCAGGTCAGTGTGTGAGGGAGAGGGAATAACATCAGGTCAGTGTGTGAGGGAGAGGGGGAATAACATCAGGTCAGTGTGTGAGGGAGAGGGAATAACATCAGGTCAGTGTGTGAGGGAGAGGGAATAACATCAGGTCAGTGTGTGAGGGAGAGGGAATAACATCAGGTCAGTGTGTGAGGGAGAGGGGGAATAACATCAGGTCAGTGTGTGAGGGAGAGGGAATAACATCAGGTCAGTGTGTGAGGGAGAGGGAATAACATCAGGTCAGTGTGTGAGGGAGAGAGAGGGAATAACATCAGGTCAGTGTGTGAGGGAGAGAGAATAACATCAGGTCAGTGTGTGAGGGAGAGGGGGAATAACATCAGGTCAGTGTGTGAGGGAGAGGGGAATAACATCAGGTCAGTGTGTGAGGGAGAGGGGGAATAACATCAGGACAGTGTGTGAGGGAGAGGGAATAACATCAGGTCAGTGTGTGAGGGAGAGAGAGGGAATAACATCAGGTCAGTGTGTGAGGGAGAGGGAATAACATCAGGTCAGTGTGTGAGGGAGAGAGAGGGAATAACATCAGGTCAGTGTGTGAGGGAGAGAGAATAACATCAGGTCAGTGTGTGAGGGAGAGGGAATAACATCAGGTCAGTGTGTGAGGGAGAGGGGGAATAACATCAGGTCAGTGTGTGAGGGAGAGGGGGAATAACATCAGGTCAGTGTGTGAGGGAGAGGGAATAACATCAGGTCAGTGTGTGAGGGAGAGAGGGAGAGGGAATAACATCAGGTCAGTGTGTGAGGGAGAGGGAATAACATCAGGTCAGTGTGTGAGGGAGAGGGAATAACATCAGGTCAGTGTGTGAGGGAGAGGGAATAACATCAGGTCAGTGTGTGAGGGAGAGGGGGAATAACATCAGGTCAGTGTGTGAGGGAGAGAGAGGGAATAACATCAGGTCAGTGTGTGAGGGAGAGGGGGAATAACATCAGGTCAGTGTGTGAGGGAGAGGGAATAACATCAGGTCAGTGTGTGAGGGAGAGGGGGAATAACATCAGGTCAGTGTGTGAGGGAGAGGGAATAACATCAGGTCAGTGTGTGAGGGAGAGGGAATAACATCAGGTCAGTGTGTGAGGGAGAGGGGGAATAACATCAGGTCAGTGTGTGCGGGAGAGGGAATAACATCAGGTCAGTGTGTGAGGGAGAGAGAGGGAATAACATCAGGTCAGTGTGTGAGGGAGAGAGAATAACATCAGGTCAGTGTGTGAGGGAGAGGGGGAATAACATCAGGTCAGTGTGTGAGGGAGAGGGGGAATAACATCAGGTCAGTGTGTGAGGGAGAGGGGGAATAACATCAGGTCAGTGTGTGAGGGAGAGAGGGAGAGGGAATAACATCAGGTCAGTGTGTGAGGGAGAGAGAATAACATCAGGTCAGTGTGTGAGGGAGAGGGAATAACATCAGGTCAGTGTGTGAGGGAGAGGGAATAACATCAGGTCAGTGTGTGAGGGAGAGGGAATAACATCAGGTCAGTGTGTGAGGGAGAGGGAATAACATCAGGTCAGTGTGTGAGGGAGAGGGAATAACATCAGGTCAGTGTGTGAGGGAGAGGGGGAATAACATCAGGTCAGTGTGTGAGGGAGAGGGAATAACATCAGGTCAGTGTGTGAGGGAGAGGGAATAACATCAGGTCAGTGTGTGAGGGAGAGGGAATAACATCAGGTCAGTGTGTGAGGGAGAGGGAATAACATCAGGTCAGTGTGTGAGGGAGAGGGGGAATAACATCAGGTCAGTGTGTGAGGGAGAGGGAATAACATCAGGTCAGTGTGTGAGGGAGAGGGAATAACATCAGGTCAGTGTGTGAGGGAGAGGGAATAACATCAGGTCAGTGTGTGAGGGAGAGGGGGAATAACATCAGGTCAGTGTGTGAGGGAGAGGGAATAACATCAGGTCAGTGTGTGAGGGAGAGGGGGAATAACATCAGGTCAGTGTGTGAGGGAGAGGGGGAATAACATCAGGTCAGTGTGTGAGGGAGAGGGGGAATAACATCAGGTCAGTGTGTGAGGGAGAGGGGGAATAACATCAGGTCAGTGTGTGAGGGAGAGGGGGAATAACATCAGGTCAGTGTGTGAGGGAGAGGGAATAACATCAGGTCAGTGTGTGAGGGAGAGGGAATAACATCAGGTCAGTGTGTGAGGGAGAGGGAATAACATCAGGTCAGTGTGTGAGGGAGAGGGGGAATAACATCAGGTCAGTGTGTGAGGGAGAGGGGGAATAACATCAGGTCAGTGTGTGAGGGAGAGGGGGAATAACATCAGGTCAGTGTGTGAGGGAGAGGGGGAATAACATCAGGTCAGTGTGTGAGGGAGAGGGAATAACATCAGGTCAGTGTGTGAGGGAGAGGGGGAATAACATCAGGTCAGTGTGTGAGGGAGAGGGAATAACATCAGGTCGGTGTGTGAGGGAGAGGGAATAACATCAGGTCAGTGTGTGAGGGAGAGGGAATAACATCAGGTCAGTGTGTGAGGGAGAGAGAATAACATCAGGTCAGTGTGTGAGGGAGAGGGAATAACATCAGGTCAGTGTGTGAGGGAGAGGGGGAATAACATCAGGTCAGTGTGTGAGGGAGAGGGAATAACATCAGGTCAGTGTGTGAGGGAGAGGGAATAACATCAGGTCAGTGTGTGAGGGGGAGAGAATAACATCAGGTCAGTGTGTGAGGGAGAGGGAATAACATCAGGTCAGTGTGTGAGGGAGAGGGGGAATAACATCAGGTCAGTGTGTGAGGGAGAGGGGGAATAACATCACGTCAGTGTGTGAGGGAGAGGGAATAACATCAGGTCAGTGTGTGAGGGAGAGGGAATAACATCAGGTCAGTGTGTGAGGGAGAGGGAATAACATCAGGTCGGTGTGTGCGGGAGAGGGAATAACATCAAGTCGGTGTGTGAGGGAGAGGGAATAACATCAGGTCAGTGTGTGAGGGAGAGGGAATAACATCAGGTCAGTGTGTGAGGGAGAGGGAATAACATCAGGTCAGTGTGTGAGGGAGAGGGGGAATAACATCAGGTCAGTGTGTGAGGGAGAGGGAATAACATCAGGTCAGTGTGTGAGGGAGAGGGGGAATAACATCAGGTCAGTGTGTGAGGGAGAGGGAATAACATCAGGTCAGTGTGTGAGGGAGAGGGAATAACATCAGGTCAGTGTGAGGGAGAGGGGGAATAACATCAGGTCAGTGTGTGAGGGAGAGGGAATAACATCAGGTCAGTGTGTGAGGGAGAGGGAATAACATCAGGTCAGTGTGTGAGGGAGAGGGGGAATAACATCAGGTCAGTGTGTGAGGGAGAGGGGGAATAACATCAGGTCAGTGTGTGAGGGAGAGGGGGAATAACATCAGGTCAGTGTGTGAGGGAGAGGGGGAATAACATCAGGTCAGTGTGTGAGGGAGAGAGAATAACATCAGGTCAGTGTGTGAGGGAGAGGGAATAACATCAGGTCAGTGTGTGAGGGAGAGGGAATAACATCAGGTCAGTGTGTGAGGGAGCGAGGGAATAACATCAGGTCAGTGTGTGAGGGAGAGGGGGAATAACATCAGGTCAGTGTGTGAGGGAGAGGGAATAACATCAGGTCAGTGTGTGAGGGAGAGGGGGAATAACATCAGGTCAGTGTGTGAGGGAGAGGGGGAATAACATCAGGTCAGTGTGTGAGGGAGAGGGGGAATAACATCAGGTCAGTGTGTGAGGGAGAGGGGGAATAACATCAGGTCAGTGTGTGAGGGAGAGGGAATAACATCAGGTCAGTGTGTGAGGGAGAGGGAATAACATCAGGTCAGTGTGTGAGGGAGAGGGAATAACATCAGGTCAGTGTGTGAGGGAGAGGGAATAACATCAGGTCAGTGTGTGAGGGAGAGGGGGAATAACATCAGGTCAGTGTGTGAGGGAGAGGGAATAACATCAGGTCAGTGTGTGAGGGAGAGGGAATAACATCAGGTCAGTGTGTGAGGGAGAGGGGGAATAACATCAGGTCAGTGTGTGAGGGAGAGGGAATAACATCAGGTCAGTGTGTGAGGGAGAGGGAATAACATCAGGTCAGTGTGTGAGGGAGAGGGAATAACATCAGGTCAGTGTGTGAGGGAGAGGGAATAACATCAGGTCAGTGTGTGAGGGAGAGGGGGAATAACATCAGGTCAGTGTGTGAGGGAGAGGGGGAATAACATCAGGTCAGTGTGTGAGGGAGAGGGGGAATAACATCAGGTCAGTGTGTGAGGGAGAGGGAATAACATCAGGTCAGTGTGTGAGGGAGAGGGGGAATAACATCAGGTCAGTGTGTGAGGGAGAGGGAATAACATCAGGTCAGTGTGTGAGGGAGAGGGGGAATAACATCAGGTCAGTGTGTGAGGGAGAGGGAATAACATCAGGTCAGTGTGTGAGGGAGAGGGAATAACATCAGGTCAGTGTGTGAGGGAGAGGGGGAATAACATCAGGTCAGTGTGTGAGGGAGAGGGAATAACATCAGGTCAGTGTGTGAGGGAGAGGGAATAACATCAGGTCAGTGTGTGAGGGAGAGGGAATAACATCAGGTCAGTGTGTGAGGGAGAGGGGGAATAACATCAGGTCAGTGTGTGAGGGAGAGGGAATAACATCAGGTCAGTGTGTGAGGGAGAGGGGGAATAACATCAGGTCAGTGTGTGAGGGAGAGGGAATAACATCAGGTCAGTGTGTGAGGGAGAGGGAATAACATCAGGTCAGTGTGTGAGGGAGAGAGAGGGAATAACATCAGGTCAGTGTGTGAGGGAGAGGGAATAACATCAGGTCAGTGTGTGAGGGAGAGGGAATAACATCAGGTCAGTGTGTGAGGGAGAGGGGGAATAACATCAGGTCAGTGTGTGAGGGAGAGGGAATAACATCAGGTCAGTGTGTGAGGGAGAGGGGGAATAACATCAGGTCAGTGTGTGAGGGAGAGGGAATAACATCAGGTCAGTGTGTGAGGGAGAGGGGGAATAACTTCAGGTCAGTGTGTGAGGGAGAGGGAATAACATCAGGTCAGTGTGTGAGGGAGAGTGAATAACATCAGGTCAGTGTGTGAGGGAGAGGGAATAACATCAGGTCAGTGTGTGAGGGAGAGAGGGAATAACATCAGGTCAGTGTGTGAGGGAGAGGGAATAACATCAGGTCAGTGTGTGAGGGGGAGAGGGAATAACATCAGGTCAGTGTGTGAGGGAGAGGGAATAACATCAGGTCAGTGTGTGAGGGAGAGGGAATAACATCAGGTCAGTGTGTGAGGGAGAGGGAATAACATCAGGTCAGTGTGTGAGGGAGAGGGGGAATAACATCAGGTCAGTGTGTGAGGGAGAGGGGGAATAACATCAGGTCAGTGTGTGAGGGAGAGGGGGAATAACATCAGGTCAGTGTGTGAGGGAGAGAGTGGGAATAACATCAGGTCAGTGTGTGAGGGAGAGGGAATAACATCAGGTCAGTGTGTGAGGGAGAGGGAATAACATCAGGTCAGTGTGTGAGGGAGAGGGGGAATAACATCAGGTCAGTGTGTGAGGGAGAGGGAATAACATCAGGTCAGTGTGTGAGGGAGAGGGAATAACATCAGGTCAGTGTGTGAGGGAGAGGGAATAACATCAGGTCAGTGTGTGAGGGAGAGGGAATAACATCAGGTCAGTGTGTGAGGGAGAGGGAATAACATCAGGTCAGTGTGTGAGGGAGAGGGGGAATAACATCAGGTCAGTGTGTGAGGGAGAGGGGGAATAACATCAGGTCAGTGTGTGAGGGAGAGGGGGATAACATCAGGTCAGTGTGTGAGGGAGAGGGGGAATAACATCAGGTCAGTGTGTGAGGGAGAGGGAATAACATCAGGTCAGTGTGTGAGGGAGAGGGGGAATAACATCAGGTCAGTGTGTGAGGGAGAGGGAATAACATCAGGTCAGTGTGTGAGGGAGAGGGGGAATAACATCAGGTCAGTGTGTGAGGGAGAGAGGGAATAACATCAGGTCAGTGTGTGAGGGAGAGGGAATAACATCAGGTCAGTGTGTGAGGGAGAGGGAATAACATCAGGTCAGTGTGTGAGGGAGAGGGAATAACATCAGGTCAGTGTGTGAGGGAGAGGGGGAATAACATCAGGTCAGTGTGTGAGGGAGAGGGAATAACATCAGGTCAGTGTGTGAGGGAGAGGGGGAATAACATCAGGTCAGTGTGTGAGGGAGAGGGAATAACATCAGGTCAGTGTGTGAGGGAGAGGGAATAACATCAGGTCAGTGTGTGAGGGAGAGGGGGAATAACATCAGGTCAGTGTGTGAGGGAGGGGGAATAACATCAGGTCAGTGTGTGAGGGAGAGGGAATAACATCAGGTCAGTGTGTGAGGGAGAGGGAATAACATCAGGTCAGTGTGTGAGGGAGAGGGAATAACATCAGGTCAGTGTGTGAGGGAGAGGGAATAACATCAGGTCAGTGTGTGAGGGAGAGGGAATAACATCAGGTCAGTGTGTGAGGGAGGGGGAATAACATCAGGTCAGTGTGTGAGGGAGAGAGAATAACATCAGGTCAGTGTGTGAGGGAGAGGGAATAACATCAGGTCAGTGTGTGAGGGAGAGGGAATAACATCAGGTCAGTGTGTGAGGGAGGGGGAATAACATCAGGTCAGTGTGTGAGGGAGAGAGAATAACATCAGGTCAGTGTGTGAGGGAGAGAGAATAACATCAGGTCAGTGTGTGAGGGAGAGGGAATAACATCAGGTCAGTGTGTGAGGGAGAGGGAATAACATCAGGTCAGTGTGTGAGGGAGAGGGGGAATAACATCAGGTCAGTGTGTGAGGGAGAGAGAATAACATCAGGTCAGTGTGTGAGGGAGAGGGGGAATAACATCAGGTCAGTGTGTGAGGGAGAGGGAATAACATCAGGTCAGTGTGTGAGGGAGAGGGGGAATAACATCAGGTCAGTGTGTGAGGGAGAGGGGGAATCACATCAGGTCAGTGTGTGAGGGAGAGGGGGAATAACATCAGGTCAGTGTGTGAGGGAGAGAGAGAATAACATCAGGTCAGTGTGTGAGGGAGAGAGAGAATAACATCAGGTCAGTGTGTGAGGGAGAGGGGGAATAACATCAGGTCAGTGTGTGAGGGAGAGGGAATAACATCAGGTCAGTGTGTGAGGGAGAGGGGGAATAACATCAGGTCAGTGTGTGAGGGAGAGGGGGAATAACATCAGGTCAGTGTGTGAGGGAGAGGGGGAATAACATCAGGTCAGTGTGTGAGGGAGAGGGAATAACATCAGGTCAGTGTGTGAGGGAGAGGGAATAACATCAGGTCAGTGTGTGAGGGAGAGGGGGAATAACATCAGGTCAGTGTGTGAGGGAGAGGGAATAACATCAGGTCAGTGTGTTTGGGAGAGGGGGAATAACATCAGGTCAGTGTGTGAGGGAGAGGGGGAATAACATCAGGTCAGTGTGTGAGGGAGAGGGAATAACATCAGGTCAGTGTGTGAGGGAGAGGGGGAATAACATCAGGTCAGTGTGTGAGGGAGAGGGAATAACATCAGGTCAGTGTGTGAGGGAGAGGGAATAACATCAGGTCAGTGTGTGAGGGAGAGGGAATAACATCAGGTCAGTGTGTGAGGGAGAGGGAATAACATCAGGTCAGTGTGTGAGGGAGGGGGAATAACATCAGGTCAGTGTGTGAGGGAGAGGGGGAATAACATCAGGTCAGTGTGTGAGGGAGAGGGAGAATAACATCAGGTCAGTGTGTGAGGGAGAGGGAATAACATCAGGTCAGTGTGTGAGGGAGAGGGAGAATAACATCAGGTCAGTGTGTGAGGGAGAGGGAATAACATCAGGTCAGTGTGTGTGGGAGAGGGGGAATAACATCAGGTCAGTGTGTGAGGGAGAGTGGGAATAACATCAGGTCAGTGTGTGAGGGAGAGGGGGAATAACATCAGGTCAGTGTGTGAGGGAGAGGGAGAATAACATCAGGTCAGTGTGTGAGGGAGAGGGGGAATAACATCAGGTCAGTGTGTGAGGGAGAGGGGGAATAACATCAGGTCAGTGTGTGAGGGAGAGGGGGAATAACATCAGGTCAGTGTGTGAGGGAGAGGGAATAACATCAGGTCAGTGTGTGAGGGAGAGGGGGAATAACATCAGGTCA